>NW_015387408.1:153745-168672 GCF_001527695.2 Protobothrops mucrosquamatus
CCAGAGATCAGGGTGATCCCTGATCTCCCTTCCTTCCGCCGCGCCCTTAAGACATGGTTATTCCAGCTTGCGGGACTGGCCTAGGGGAAACTTTTAGAGGGGTTTTAATTACATTTTAATTAGATTAAATTTAAATATTTCCTTTTTAATTAATTTTAAATTTGTGATGTCATTTGTGTATTTTTACCTGATTGTTAGCTGCCCTGAGTCCGCAAGGAGAAGGACGGGATATAAATTTAATAAAATAAATAAATAAATAAATAAATAAAATATAGCTTTCACCTTGGCTGGATCCATTTCAATACCCTCGTTGGAAATTCTATAGCCAAGATAATCTAGTCGGGTCTGGTGAAATTCACATTTTGATAATTTGGCATAAAGCTTTGGCATGCGTGGGTCCGCCCCCTGCGCCGGCCAAGGCGTAGCTGGCAAGCGGCAGAGACAGAGCAGGCCGACCACCAGCTGGCCCAGCTCAAGGGAGGTAAGGCACCCGCCGGAAAAGGGAAAAAAATTGCGGACAGCCTTGCTTGGCGACCCCTGTGAAATGGTCGATCGACCCCAAATGGGGTCGCGACCCATAGGTTGAGAACCGCTGGATTAGGGATTGCTCAGGCCACCCCTCTATTCGACTTGCTATCTTGCGAAATTCCTGCACGTACTCCAGGGCAGGCCTGCCAGCTTGTTTTATTTTGTGGATTTGTTCTCTTGCTTTAAGACCAATAGATGGGTCTTCAAATCTTTCTCTCAGCCCTAGGAGGAAGAGGTGGGGGTCCTCCAATTTGGGGGCTTGTTCATTATATAAATTGTTCAGCCATTCGGATGCTTCTTCCTCTAGCCTGGACGCAATCACATCGACCATGGCCCCCAGGTCTGGGTAGAGATAGGCCCAGCAATTCAAATGAGAACACACTTGGTTGAGGAAAAAAACCAGCTTCTCTGGGTCCCCATCAAAGGTTGCTCTGAAAAGTGGTGCAATTATAGGCTGTTGGGGCCCCCACTGTGTCTGTTTCTGCTGGCCCCATCCTGGCTGCATATTTATGCCCAGGGGTTGCACGTTTGGGGGCTGTGGCCAATCTCCCTGCTGTGGTCGTTCTCCCACCAGCTGCTGATCTCCTGGCTTCTACACCACCCCAAGCTGTTGCAAGGCCTCTATTAGCTGTGGCAAACTCGGAGATTGCTGATAATCTACCTGCTGGGGAACCCAATCTCCCTATTGCTGCATATGCCTCAGACTGGGATTCCTTCTCTCTTCAGTGTTGGATTCCCTAGCAGGGGAAGACAGGATATGAAAGGCTTTCTGATGTGCAACGGACGGGCTGTAGGCTCCTCTCTGCAGGAATTGATTTCTGCTTTTCACCTCTGGGTTTTGAAATCTTTCCAGTGACTCACCCAAAACTTGAGTGGCAGGCGATTCGTTAGCTCTCCACCATTCTGCTTTTGAAGTCTTTGCTCCCAGCTGGGAGATCTGCCAGAGTTCTTTCTCCCCCGGCTTGCCGGCTGTCGCTCCCCCCCTTTGGGGAAGCTGTTGCTGCCATGGTGCTGGCCTCAGGAAATCTTTCTTATTCCATAATGAGATCTTCCCTGAATCTTTGTCAGTAAATTCCTTTAGTTTAGGAACAGCGACTGGGGTACGGGACCCCTAAATGGTTTGGAAAGTTTGTGGATCTTGGCATGATGTCAGCGTTTTGACTAATGAAACACTTCAAAGAACTTCCAGGCATTGTTTATCCTAAAAAGCCTTTATTACAGTGTAACAGATTGTCGGCACATCGTGGATGGATGCCAAGATCTGAAATCTCCACCCCAGAGCAGTTATTTTGCTAACATTTTCCCTCCCTCTTTTGCTGTCATGAGTCACGTTCTCCAACCAGCCTGGGGGGCAAAGGTTCACTTCCTTCTGAAGCCCGCACAATTACTCTCTTTCTACACATTCTTTCTCCCCCCTCCCATTCTCATTTGAGTTAACTCTTAAAGTACCAGGCAGTTTTGCATATTTTGTCAAAGCAAGAATATTCAATATTAGCAGCATTGACAGGTATTTTTCAAGGTTAGTTGTAATAAGTGGAGATAACAGGAGGGAAAGTTCAAACTTCAAACTAATTGGAGAATGTGATTAATGACTGTTAAATGAAGGAGTGAGTTATGCTTTGTTATGGTATGTTGGGGGAGGAGAATTCAGATTTTGGCTTCTCTGTGTATGTACCGAAGTTATTTTGCAATTAAAAGATTCTTTAAGGTAAACAATGCCTCAAAGTTCTTTGAACAGCTTCTTCTTTCGGAACCATGACACCCTGCTGTATGGGTACATCCATGGATGAGCCCATACCTAGGGGCCAGTGGTGGTTGCCAGTTGTTCCCACAGGTTGAGGAGCAGGTTTCGGTGGTGGGCTGCAGGCTCCCAGTCCTGGACTGGGACTGGGCTGTGGGGACAATCCCAGTTGCGGGCTAGCTGCTCCTCCAGCCACTGTGGCTCCTGCTGAGTGCTGGGATGAAGGAGTGGGTGTCGGTGCTGGGAACTGAGCCCCCTTGGGATATAGGATTGAACACTACTGCTCCATCCGTCCACTCTGGGACTGGGGTTGGCTTCCTTTCATTCAACCCACTCCTTGGGGTGTGTTGAGGCTGGTGGGGCTATGGAACTGCTTTTGGCTCCATTTGGGGTCCTGCTGATCAATTTGACCCGGCTCCAATCAGCTGCTCCATTTCAGGCATCTTCTCCTGAGTCTTCACTACTCCTCTGGAGGCTACCAGAAGGGCGTAGGGGCTCAGGACCCCTTAATGGAATTGAAGTTGAAAAGAGAGCTAACTTAATGTCAAATTTTGGCTGAAAAGCCCAACAAAGCAAAACACCAGAGACATTGCGGTCTCTAATGTAAACTTTAGTAGGCATATCACACCTGTAAGTTAAAAGGAATACCAGCTCTGGCAATATGGTGGGAAACAGATATTTAAAAGAGTAAAACTTTCCCTACCCTTTGTGACAGTTCAGGTCACATTGTCCAATTAATTTTCCATCAATTGTTATGGGAAGAAACTTCAGTTTGCCAAAACATCTCCTCAGTGCTTCGGCTCTCACGCTGATAGAGAGCACCTGTGGATCCCAAGCAGTTCCCTCTTCCCCCCATTAACTGTAGGCAAGTTAGAAGCACTCAGGCGGTCCTAAAGACAGTAAATTTTGTAGCTTGACACCTGAAATATAATGGGCAGCTGCAGACATGGTAGGAGAACAGTTGTGTTATTCTAGGGCAGGATTTTTCAACCTTTTCACAGATTGTACCGCTTTTAGGATATGACAATATTCGACTACCACCAGTGCTTAACAAGGTGTCAAAAACTTGATGACTAAAAAAAAGGGGGGGTTGGGCTTTACTGGTTAGATTCATTTGTTGTTATAGAAATGGCTAATTTATAATATTATAGAAAAGTAAAAAGTTGAGGTTCAATATTAATGTTTCCTTCTTACTGCAACAGTGGAAGTTAGAAGTCAATACCTTTTCTTTTTCCCTTCTCCCCCTCAGTTTTTCCTTTTTCTCTCACCCTTCGCTTGCAACCCCCCACCCTTTGCTCGAGAAAGTCTCCCTCTCTCTCTCTCATTCACTCACACTTTGCTCACAAAAGCTTCTCTCTTGCTCTCATTCACACACACTTTACTCGCAAAAGCTTCTCTCTCACTCTCATTCACACACACTTTGCTCACAAAAGCTTCTCTCTCGCACTCTCCTCACCACTTTGCTAACAAAAGCCTTTTCTCTTCTCTCTCTCTCTCTCTCTCTCTCTCTCTCTCTCTCTCTCTCTCTCTCTCTCTCTCTCTCTCTCTCTCTCTCTCTCTCTCTGTTTTTTTTCTCTCTCCCTGTCCTGCCAAAACCTGCTCCTTTTATAGCTTCTCCTCTCTCTGCCCTCCTCCATTTCTCTTCCGATCTGCTGGAAACTACAATCAGCATGTAGCTGCGCATGCAGATCCTGGGGCTTCTGCTGAACCCCGCAGCTCCAGCTGATCTCTCCAGGCCTGTGCAGCATCACTTTAGCTCATTCCCCTCCCCTGTCTAGGAGGGTCGAGTACCACCTGCCAGGTGCTAAAGCTCTGCTCTAGGGTATGCAGATAGATAGGGTATGAAGGAAATAGAAAACATCTTTGCAGTACAACCTATTTGATTAAAAGGCATAGCCTTTTGTGAGCTACAGAGCTCATAAAGCTTATGCCTTTTTAAAGCAAGATGATTGAGATCTTTTTAACAATGTAGTTGCTCTTCTGATGTAGAATGTAGGACAGCACATTGTAAGGCTAGGAATTTGGCAAGGAAAACCAATGAAGTGACTCCTCATGGGTTGTCACAGAAGTCCTTAGGAAGAAAGGGGAGTATAAACTTCTAAAGCACAAGAAAAGAACTGTCATTTGCTCCTACTGCCATCTAGTCTAAGGATACAACCTTATTCTGGAAAGTGGTAAACATCAACTGGTGTGAAGACAAGAGCTTTCTAAAGGCTAGAGTGTCCAAAGAAGAATCCCACTTCTTCTAATTCCCCAATTAATGTACATTTTAGGGATGTAATACCCTGGTCCTTGCAACACAGGCATAGTGTTCTCAATATGCAAAAAATTATAAACCAATTAGCCTGATTAATGTCAGGGGCAATATTTATGAAAAAACATTTAGACAATAAATTAGAGTACCGGCTCATTGATAATCATGTGCTTGCAGAGTCCCAGGCAGGGTTACTCCACAGTTGGCCATGATTTTATATTGCATCATTTCATAAATAACATGACAATGGAAAACTATTTTCTTTGTGAAACTATTTTCTTCATGCAGCTTTTGATGCTATTAATAGGAACAAGCTGTAGATTAAGTTAGATGGTTGAATTTGAAAAAAAGTAATTGATTTTAATCATGACATTATATACAAATAATCACATTCAGATTAAATTTACCCTAGGGGGATACCTGACAGAGGACTTCAAGATTTGTAATGGGGTAAAAAAGGAGGTGTGCTTGCCCTTCTCCTATTAATGATATTGCGTTGCTTGCCTTTTAATCAAACATGTTAGGATGCTACCAGACTCCTCCTGATTAATAAGTAGCTAGGTAACTGTAATTGTGCACATAAGGGATGTTTTAATAGAAACTCTGCATTAAACTAATAAACTAATTTACCTCTTGACAGACATGTTGTAGGATTGGATACTCAGAACACAAAATGCCATAATGTTCCAGCGCAATAAGGAGCCCCATCGCTGAATCCCACTTCCTGTCTTTTAAAGTACTCTCCCTGACATCCCAAGCCTTCTCCCCAACTCCAACTGGCATTCAGCAGCATCCTCTCCCTGTGCTGCTTTCACAGCATCCCCCCTTTCTGGGAAATTGGGGCTGAGCTTCCAAAAAGTGGTAGGCATTTGGAGAGAGAATGCCTCCCTCAGGTAGCCTAGTATTTCTGGTAATTCCCTTCACAAGTCCTAAGAAAGGTGGGCTATAAACTGAACAAACAAGCGAGGACTCCCAGTGAGGTTTGCCATCCGGAGCTTTTCCTCTCTCCATGTGTTTGTGTGTGGGGTGTGGGGTGTGGGGGTAAATGACAGGTAGCCCAGTACTCACCAGATCCGAGAGGAAGCTAGCCATCTCTTAGCTAAGGAGTGAACAAGAACTAATTTCCTGTAACTGGAAGGCACATGGACTGCTTTTCAAAGAGGTCTCTTACTGCAGAAATTAGCAGTTGGCCCCATTTAATTAAAGTTAAACTTTGCCATGCAAGTTTCCAATTAATCTATTAATTTTGCTTTCTTTGCAAAGTTGGAGCTTTTGGGTTAAATAAATAACCCAGCAGTAGATACAATGACCAATTAAAGGATCAGAAACTGCCTAGCTTCTGCTAACACCCACAGACCTGGGAAATATTTGCCCTTTGCTGTCATCAGGTTATATAAATTTTCCCTCCCTCACTGAGTCCTGAAAACCATGTGAGATGGTTATAAATATGAAACTTTCTGCTAGCAGTTGGTTAGAGTTGATCAGATGAATTCACTTTCTTGGACCAAAATAATGTAATGTTAGTGATGTTTACTCGAATCTATATTTCTTTATCGAGGAGCTCTTTTTAATGAATCACTGATCACAGCAGGCAACATTTAAGCAATTGCTTAAAAAGACTGGAGCATGTGATGTCACCCTCCACCCACCCCCATCCTGACATGGAGACATTCTGCAACCACTCTTCCCTACTCCTCTTCTTTGAACAAATGTCTGGCTTGCATCAGCACAACCCTGGCCATGACGGATCACTTCTGTGATCTGGATGGCATCTGCACTTTTCTTGATCATTGTGTGGAGCTGTTGGCATCTCTCTAATTCCCTCAGATCGGGGGTCATTTCTAGGAGGTCAGCATCCAAGAAGAGGTCCATGCCCACATAAAGCTGAACCTCACTGTGCTTGGTGAGCATCACATATCTCGGATACACGATGCTCTAGTACAGATTCATTAGTTTCTATGCTCATGAATGAGTGTCCCAACAGTTCAGTTCAACAATATCTGGTTCAAGAGAACTGGTGAATCACTGTAATAAAACATAGCAACTACACACATATTTTTAATTTATTTTTTATTTTTAAAAATGTTTTATTGATTTTTTGCAATAACAATCCTTAGTGCCTGGTGTATAGTGTGTTGTCTTGGTTCATAATTTTTTTTAGAAAAAACACACAAGCAATAGTTAATTAACAGTCAATAATAATTAATTTGTATACTTCCATAATTAGTATATTGATTAATAGTATATTTCTTTGATCTTCTCTTTTCCCAATAGTATTCTCCTTCTTCAACCTTAAGCAAATATAATTTTTAATATTTTCAATGCATAAATGATTAAATATAAACATTTTCTTCCATGTTTATATTAACGTCCATATGTGACTTTTTTTCTTATCAACGTGTTATTTTTATAAAAATCATCATTGGTTCACCATATATCCTATTTTCATAAATCTTGTTTAAGCTTAATTTCTCCTTAATATTTGAACAATTCTTATCAGTCATAATTTTCTCAGTATTTAACATCTAAATATGCAAATTTTCCATTTAAATACATCATCCCAATATTTTCATATTTCATATGTTATAAAAATAGTATACTGCTTATCTATCATGACATCTACCCATAACATCTTTTCTAATCGGTTTATATTTCACATATTTGTAAAAGTTGATTTGTTAAACCACTAAATCACTTTTCAAAGTTCTTATTTAAGCTTAATTTCCCCTCAATATTTCAATCATTCCTTAATCCTAATTCTCTTCAAACTTAATTTATCTTTAAAATTAAAACTTTTCATTCACATCAGGGGTGTCAAACTGCCGGCCCATGGTCCGGATGCGTCATCGGGAAACCATGCCCACCCCATTGCCGGCAATGGCGAAAAAGCTCCAATACGTTGCATGATGTCACGTGACGTCACGAGTTTGACATGTTTGATATACATCATCCCAATATTTTTACATTTTATATGTTATCAAAAGTACTATGTTACTTATATCTTTTATCCCTCTTATTGTAAAGCCCCTTTATAGCCAAAGTTATCTGTTCATTTAACCATATTCAAACAAGTGTTTACTCATGTAATACTCCATCTGGTAGGGCAAGTCAAATCTCTTGAATATGTCTCTGGCCTTCTTCTTTTGCCAAATAGCTTTCCAAATAGATATTTTCGGCTTGCCAGGAAGTTCTTGTATTTTTGTAAGTATTGTTGGGAGTGGAGAAGACAGACAGTGTCCATTTTGTTAAATCTTCTTTCTTATCCTCAGATTTATTTTGACGTTCTAATGAATAAGGTATCTTTTTCATTTTTATTGTGTCCAAGTCTTGTAAGTTTTCCTCTGTTTGTATTAAATTATAATTCTCTTCATTTGTAGCTTCACTGATTAAGTCATTTTTTTCTAGTTTATATTCTGTTATCTGATTTGTTTGTTCATTCTTTACCATCATTTTCTGGATATTTTTGATTGTGAGTTTAGATGTGTTTATTTATGTCATCAAGGTTGTGTTTAATCTCCTCGTGGTTTAAAGCTATTGTGATTTGTATCTGTCATAACATTACATAAATTTCCTCTTGGAGAGTATTTGTCTTGTCTTGAAATGTTGCTTCTGGAGGTCTTTGATATTCCAGGCTGAGTCCTTCAGAAGTAGGTATTAAATGTGGCTTTTTGTCATTTTTTGATAAGTATGCCATATCAATGTTGTCTCCCCCTTTCAAATAATCCATCATCAGTGCCATAGTCTCTGTAATTAGTCTTGTCAAACCAGCCAAAACTAAAAATCCAAACAGTCCAGTTTTGTATAGTTCTTATCTTTATATGTAGTTTTTATAATCCACTGTATTTCCAATTGTCAACCAGTCAGAATTGCAGTTCAATATATTTAGCCACCTTAAATCCTTCCTGTAAATTCCCCCCTAAAAGATTAGTCAAAAATCAAAGTTTTTCTTTTTTTTGTAAACAATTCTTGAGTTTAGACAACAACCAGAGTATTTCTTTTCCTTCAGACACTTTATAATCTTATAGCTGGCCCAGTATATATTCTCTTCTTTGTTCCCAGCAGCTATCTTCTTAAAGGAACTTAGAGTTTCATGAACTCTAAGTTCATGGGAACATATTTTTCTTTGTTTCTGGGCATTGTTATTAATGTGCTATGTTCTAGGTGTCAGTAGGTGTCAGTAGTTATTTGTTTTCCAGCTTTTTCAGGCAAGAAATTATTCTTATTGGTTTTTTTATAATTTCATTGAAATCCTTTAGAGTATAATCTTAGCAGTTTTTTTTAGTTTCTAGATTTAGTCAGACTGTAGTATTTTATATTTGATTTCAGTATGTTTCTTTTCCCCTTAAAAATTAATTTGCCACTTCCATTTATGGGGGAGTGGAGGTGTAGTCCCCTCCCCTCACTTTCGGAAGTTTTCTTACTTTGGGGATCTTTCCCAGGGACTTAATTGTGGAGTAGAAGAGAGAAGATCGATACTTTCACCAATTCCAAGCACGCTGTTCACCATTGTTCTGGCTCGTGCTCTTGGACTTTGGCTGCAGGTAGCTTGGGCTAGACACTGGTGTGCGGCTAGCCCAGGGGTAGGCAACTCAAAACACTCAAAGAGCCACTTGGACCCATTTCCACCAAAAACAAAACACTGGGAGCCGCAAAACCCTTTTGATATCTAAAATGAAGCTAATTATATCATAAAGGTAAAAAAGGATATATGCAGTGTTATCTTCATTTTAGATGTCAAAAGGGTCTCTCTCTGTCTCTCTCTCTCTCTCTCTCTCTCTCTCTCCCCCCTCTCTCCCCCTCTCTCCCTCTCTCTGATCTTTTGCTCACCTGGCAAGCTGGCTTCAAACTGTTCTCCAACTAGCTCATGGGTAGGCAACCTTGGTTCTTTTATGACTCATGGACTTCAACTCCCAGAATTCCTGAGTCAGCATAGCTGGGTTAGCTAGCTCTCTCCTGCCCTTCCTGCTTCCTTCAGAGATGCAACAAAGGGAGGAGCTCCACCCAATAAGCTTTTCAGCTCCTCAGAGAACACCATGAGTCCACTCTCTTTTTTATACACACACACACACACACACACACACACACACACACACACAGAGAGAGAGAGAGAGAGAAGGGAAGGCAAGTGCCTCTCTCTGTCTCTCTCTCTCTGAAAATGGCAGAGGAGGCTGGGAGCCGCAGCGGAAGGCTCAAAGAACCACATGCTGCTCCGGAGCCGCAGGTTGCTGACCTGTGGGCTAGCCTTTCTCCTGTCGGCTCAGAGGGCTTCCCCTAGATCGAACGGAATGACTGCTACCATTCTGTGATCAACGTGGCACCCCTTTTTCTTTGCCACCTCTCCGGGGCAACTTCAGACCCATCTAGGGTCCCCTGGCAGGATGAAATCAGCAGCGGGATGCGGAGCTCCGCAACCCCGCGACTATGGCCTACGGTGCAAAAACCGGAAGTCTACACACATATTTATTTATTACATTTATTTGCTTCCTGTCTTGCTGTGGGGCTACTCTAGATGGCTTACATTAACAAAAAGGAAGAAAATGAAAGGAGTGTAAACAGAAGTAAAATAATAGAACAATAAAATAAACCATGAAAAAGGAACACAATGAGAATACATCAAATTTATAATCAAAAAGGTTGATGAATGGAATATATACATTGTGTGCGTGCATGTGTGCGTATATGTATATGTGGTGTATATGTATATGTGCATATACACACACAGTGTACATATATACATTCATAAATACAATGGAAATTTTTTTAAGCATATGTGATTGACATGCATTATGTCAGGTTTTTGTTCTTGTCAGCTCAAGAAAAAATATTCAGCTGGGTGTCTCTCCTCTCAGGGGAGGTCCTGACAGGAAGATGTGAAGTCAGGAGGCTCAGCACAGACTATCAGTGGAAAAACGTTACCCAAATGCCCATGGAAAGGAAAATACTTGGTAGTTATTTCCACACCACAGTTGGAGAGATGAAGAAATAGGGACCATAATAACCGCAATCAAACTAAATGCCTGGCTAGTATTGTTGGCAAAGCTGGAGAACACACTGAAATCTGATCAGCAATGGTTAAAGTGGCTTCACTTCCAGCTACTCTCAGCAAGGGAGACCAGCAGCTGGTGGCCACCATGCAGAACAGTTCTTGGAAAACGCCTTGGCCTTATACTCCCAATCTTGATCAGAGCAACCTTCCCAAGTAGGTTCCCATACTGCAGAAAGAAATAGAGTTGGGAGTCATTGGTTATTTCTAGGAATACTCAAAGTAGCTACTGAGACTCACATTGGGATCCTCAGCCACAGAGGCCAATAAGAACTCCACACATGACTTTGTGCTCCATAGTAATACTGCATCCAAATTAAATAATTGCAAATAGATGTCTTGCTAGACTCTGCATCACCACACTGAGCAAAGAATCAGAATAGAGCTGGAAGAGACCTTGGAGGTCTTCTAGTCCAACCACCTGCTCAAACAGGAGACCCCACCCATTTCACACTGGTGGCTGTCCAATCTTTTCTTAAAAACCTCCGGTGATGAAGCACATACAACTTCTGTTATACTTTTTACTTGTCCTCACTGTTAGGAAGTTTCTCCTTAAATCCAGGTTCTTCTCCTCTTGAGTAGTTGCCATCCATTGTTTCTTGTCTTGCTTTCTGGTACTTTGGAAAATAACTTGACCCTCTCTTCTTTGTGACAGCCCCTTAAATAGTGGAACACTGCTATCATAACCCCCCTAGTCCTTCTTTTCTCTAGACTAGCCATATTCAAATCCTGCAGCCGTTCTTCATATGTTTTAGTCTCCAGGCCTTTAATCATCTTAGTTGCTCTTCTTTGTACTTTTCCCAAACTCTCAACATCTTTTTTGTAATGTGGTGATCAAAACTGGATGCAGTATTCCAAGTGTGGTCTTACTAAGGATTTATAAAGCAGTACTAACACTTCAAGTCTATCAGCAAGTCTATGAGCTTGTCTTCTGGGGTGTTGGCTATTCCTGCCAGCTTAGTGTCATCTGCAAATTTGATGAAGATATTGAAGACTACTGGGCCTAAGATGGAACCTTTTGGTACCCCATTGCTTACTTCCCTTCATGTAGATGTAGTATCGTTAAGGACTACTCATTGAGTATGGTTTGTCAGCCAGTTACAAATCCATTTGGAGATGATGCTGTTTATCCCACATTTTTCTAGTTGACCAAGAAGTAGGTTATGGTCTACTTTATTGAATGCCTTGCTGAAGCCTAAGTATACTATATCCACAGCTTTTCACTGGTCTACCAATTTAGTCACTTTGTCTAAGAATGAAATAAAATTGGTTTGGCATGATGTGTTTTAACAAATCCGTTTGTTAAAGACTTGATTTGTTTCTAGATTTGTTTCTAGATCAGACATGTCAAACTCGCGACGTCACGTGACGTCGCGCAACGTATTGGAGCTTTTTCGCCATTGCCGGCAATGGGGTGGGTGCAGCTCTGGTATGATGAAACCGGCCCGCAGGCCAGCAGTTTGACACCCCTGTTCTAGATATTCACAGATTTGTTTTTTATTTTTTTTCCAGTATCTTCCCAGGTATTGATATTAGGCTGATTGGTCTGTAGTTTCCTGAGTCTATTTTTCTTCCTATTTTGAAGATGGAAACCATCTCTTTTCCAATAGTGTGGTAGTACCCCAGTGCTTCAGGATTTTTTAAAGATATGGTACAATGATTCTGAGATAACATCTGCCAGTTCCTTCAGAACTCTGTTATGTAATCCATCAGGTCCCGGTGATTTATATTCATCAAGATCAGACAGGTGTTCTCCTACCATTTATTTTAATGTTTATTTTTAGTCTGTCTTTTGCAGTTATGTGTTTGATAGCTTGGGCTATAGTTTCTTTTTGTGTAAAGATTGATGCAAATAATGAGTTGAGCAGCTCTGCTTTCTCTGAAGAATGGTTGCAAGATTTGGGTTTGACTAGTCTAGAGAAAAGAAGGACATGATAGCAGTATTCCAGTATTTGAGATGCTGCCACAAAGAGGAGGGGGTCAATTTATTTTCCGAAACACCAGAGGGAAGGACAAGAAACAATGTATGGAAAAACTAGTTAAGGAGAGAAGCAACCTGGATTTAAGGATAAACTTCCTAACAGGGAGGACAATTAACCAGTGGAACAGCTTGCCTTCAGATGTTGTGGGTGCTTCATCACTGGGGGGTGGTGGTGGTTAAGAAAAGACTGGACAGTCATTTGTCTGAAATGGTATTAAACTCTTATGCACATTCCTCCCCCCCAGCATCATCTAACTCTAAGTAAAACATAAGAAGAAAATGGTTACATCTCTAACTGTTGTCAAAGCAAAAACATCTGATGTTAGCAGCGTTGACACCCGCTCTTGTGTGTGTGTGTGTGTGTGTGTTTGCGCGCGTGTGTGTGCATGTGGGGAGGGTCTCACCTCTTGCAGCCCATGTTGTGACATTGAGGAGGAAAAGAATGGGAGAGGTAAGAGAAGCTGTGATGCGAGCTTCTTGCAACCTTCCATGGGGCTGGGGACTGGAGCTGGGGGGACGGGTGCTATACGATCATTAGTTTGCAGCCTGCCATCGCAGAAGGTCTCTGTTGAGGATGTGGGGCTGCAAGGGGTGAGAGAGCCACACACACACTCCGCCCGTGTGCACGCACACACACACACAAACATGTGCGCGGTCTGGGAGAGGCAAGTTGAGAGCCAGGCAGAGGCCCTTCAGTCACAGAGATGGGGGAGGGGTCAAAATGGAAGGCCACCTGCCCGGAGCCTCTGGCAGTTTTTTTTTTTAAAAAAGCAGGGAAGGGAGGAAGGGAGGGAGGGAGGGAGGGAGAGGCAATTTGGTTGGAAATGCCCCAGTTCAAAGGAGAAAGAAAGCAATGTTGTGTTCTGTTTTGTCACAGACAATACTTTGTTGGCAATCCAAGTTAACATTGGTATTCTTGAATTGTGAACTCTTAGGAAAGTATCCCCTCCTTATGTGTTGCTAACAGCCATTTCCAGTAGGGAAAACAGGACAAAGCAGAGTGGGGAAAATATTTTCCTTTGCTATATTTCCAGTCTGAATTAGGGTCCCTACAAGAGAGCCCTTTTAAGGATTATGTATTAATAGAAAAGCAACTAAGCTACCTCTGTTCCTAAATGCTAAAGCTGTTGCACATAAAAAGCAGAGGAGCTCTGATCAACTATCACAGCCACAATTTTGACGTTTTGCTGTACTGTTGTCTGTGGACACCCCCACTAAATGCAAGCATTGGTTTTTCTCAATCTTTTAAGTGCCCACAAACTAGCAAAAGTAGCATTTGATCACAAGGCAAGGAGGCATTGAGAAATGAAGAGGGAAGGGAAAAAAGGGAAGAAGGAAGGAAGGATGTTATAATGAGAGGAAGGGCGGCTCTGAGGGAAGTCCTGCCTTAGCACTTGGCCACCAGCAGCCCTGCCCCCTCCTCCTGGCCTAACCTGGTAGTCTCCCATCCAATTGCGAAGGATCCTTTGGTTACAAAGCCTGGTCTGCTCGCATGGAGAGGGAGTGGGCCTCCCTCTGACTCACGCACTTTGCCCTCCTGCACCCACTGTGAGCATCCTGGCCAAGGAGAGGGAGCAGAGGAGCAGCCTCAAGGAGGAGGTAAGTGCACAATGGGTGAAAAGGTTGAAAAGCCCTGCACTAGGACACCTAGATCCCTCTCACAGTTATTATTGTTGAGCCAGAAACCACCCATTCTGTACCTATGCATCTGTTTTTTTCCTGCCTAAGTGTAGGACCTGACTTTTCTCACCACTGAACTGCATCTTGTTGGATAGACATGGGGGAGAGACATGGAAACCTAGCAGTGCTAGAGAAGAGACTCCTCCTAGTGTTAAGTGTGGCTTTCCTATTTCAGCCTGATAAAGCTGATAGCCCTGTGAAGAATCACAAAACCTATTAGCTCTGTCTTTATTGTCAGGTGGCATTAACAGAATGTTGTCACACTGAAAGTATTTCTCTCCTCCTTTCCTTTGACACTGGAAAACTCGGGAGGGTCCCTTCTGAGATGCTTCCCTTCCCACCACCCTTTCTATAAACTGAGACTTCTTTTATATGCTCTCCCTTCTGCCTTCCAAGGTACAACATTATATCTGCCTTCTGGGATGAGAGGCCTGCCACCTTCTTTTCAGTATTGGGAGCTGCTTAACTTGTATGCCATCTCTCCAGTGGTGGGAGCTTAAATGTTGTGTTCTTTGTATTCCCCCCCCTTAATCCCCTATGCATATCCTGATCACCCATTAAGGGTGATTGCCCTTCACCATTGATCGCCCATTAAGGGTGATTGCCCTTCACCATTGATCACCCATTAAGGGTGATTGCCCTTCTCCATCTGCATACAGTTTCATGCCCGTTGCTGGTTGGCTAACTAGCAACAGGGTCT
>NW_015387408.1:172145-186905 GCF_001527695.2 Protobothrops mucrosquamatus
ATGCCCGTTGCTGGTTGGCTAACTAGCAACAGGGTCTTGCCAGCCAATGGAATTGTGTGATTACAAGCCAGGGGAATCCCATAAAAGAGGGCTCCCCTGGCCCAGAGAGCCAGTCCGGATTTACTTGATGCCTTGCCAATAAACCGAGAGCTGACTGTCACTCGACTCGTGTCTTACTGCCTGCGCGATCTAACACTAAACGTCTTGTTCTGCTCACCACAATCAAACAGTGAAGTTGCTGTAACATCAGCATCCTCCACCCCCCCACCCCCCGTTGCCTTATTTTCTCAGGGTTAAGCCATCTTTTGTCTTCCTCCCCTGTTCTCTGTCCTCTGACTTCCCCCCTCCTCCCAAACCTCTTCCAGTTTTCCTAAAGTCTTTCTAAACTGTGGAGCCCAGAATGAGACCTAATGATTAGGTGGGAGTCTCCCCAAAACAAAACAAAGTGAAACGTTTTCATTTCATTTTTATTTATTGGATGGTCCAAGACCAATAACGTGGAATGATTTTTTGGGGGTTTTGTGCGTCTCTCTCTCTCTCTCTCTCTGTGTGTGTGTTGTGATTTGGAAACAGGCTTCTTTTAATGCAGCCTAAAACTCTGCTTGCTTTGACAGCCAGGTTATCTCTCTATTCTATTCTATTCTATTCTATTCTATTCTATTCTATTCTATTCTATTCTATTCTATTCTATTCTATTCTATTCCAGTTCTAGGATTTCCTTAAAAGTAGGACTAAATACACCTGTGGCAAGAAGATTATAAACCACTTTATCCAGATGACTGTGATGATGGAGGTGCCCTCTGGTGCGGTACCAGAGGGCAAATTCCAGGACCTTCCCAGATTCAGATGATGTGTGTAGAAGTGAAGGTCAGCCTGGCATTCTGTGCCAGGGACTCTGGATGCCTTCTCTTCCTTCTTCTTAAAAGACATGCTACAATGCTGCCAGAGCCATCTAGGCCCCTATGTGGTGTATAAAATGTCCACATCTTAAGAAAGCAGAACTCTTGGAAACGGCTTCTTCCAACAGGAACTTTTATTAAAAGAAATTGATAGCAGGCATGATAGACAGGATCTGAGGGATTCCCTTACAATTCGATGTTTTAAAGTGTCCCTAAGCAGCCCCCACCCCGCAGTTCTTCCAGGCGTTTCAAACCTGCAGATTTCTAGGTGTTAACTCCGGGAGAGATAACATCAACATCAATGATCGTTGGCACGATCATTCAACATCTCCTCACACAGATCCCAGATGCTGCATCTCCCCCCCCTTCTCTCACTGGCCAGTAAGGAGAAGTTCAGAGGGGCATAGGATGAAAGGCAAATGGCTACATTGTTATGGTTAGCAGACCTGAAGCGAATGAACAAAAGGTTACTTTGTAGTGAATAGAGGAAGTGAAAGTAATAAAAAAAACCCCATGCATGCCCCCCTCCCCCTTAGTAGTATGACAGGATCCAGGAGAGAGTAAAAATTGGTTTTATATCAGAGAAGATAGATAGAAATGAAATATAACTGGATTCTGACAGCAATATTGTCAAGAATACAAGGATCTTTATTTTTTATGGATCCTGTCATCACAAAAGAAGCATAATTTGGTGACTTCTTAGGGATGGAGAGGCCATTGTGATACCTGCTTCTGGAGGGTCATCTAAAGGGACCTTCAAAAGCTGCAGGTTGGACCATGCCACCCTGAGATTTGAGAGTCCAACTTTGTCATAGTTTGGTACACAATTCATGGTCTTTGGTCAGCTTGGCTTCTAAGATAGGAATTTGTTTTTTCTTAAAATTAAGTTTATCAAACTCTTCTCGGATTTCTAGAATGGATTTTTTCTTTGTCTCAGGCAGGAAGAAGTAAATAATAAATCCTGAAGTGTAAAGGCTCCCCATGAAGACGAGAAAGGAGAAATGACGGAAGTTTTCCTGGGGATGGAAAAAAAAATGCCCAACTATTTAGGATAACAAAGCAAGCACTTCTTAGTGGAACAGAGGCTGTCTCTTGTGCAAATTCCCAATGCATATTCCTGACTGGTTTTAAAATATCATGCCCTGGGTTAGCTGTATTGCCAGCTTTGCATCATTCGGCAAGCCAGCTTCAGCCAGCCACAAGATGTTGGCAGTTGATTCCCCCAACTTTCCTGCAGATAATGCAGATTGGAGGGGGAGGGAATAAATCCACATAGACCAGAATCACCTACCACCATCAATGGAAACACCATTCCGATCACAAAGACTCCAACCCAGCTCAGGGTCCCACTGATCGCAAAGGCAGGTGCTCTGGATGACTGATCAAAAATTTCCATCCTGACAGAGATTGTGGCACCAGCTATGGTGAAAGCAGAGGAGAGTTTGTTACCATCACCACAACTCTACCAGTAATCTTACAGAGATTTCTCATCCAGTGGGATTTCCTGATCCAGACACAGTAGCATCCCAAACGTAACTATGGCTGGGAAGGGGAACTAATCACTTTATTAACCAGGGTTAAGGAAAGGAGAAGAACAGTTGGGAGGATTTTGGAATGGTGGCTGAAGAGGATTCCCAGATCTAGCAAATGCTTCAGCTCCTGAATGTCATGCCAGGGTTCCAGATCATGACACTGTAAACTTATATATTTTCACCTGTGGTCAGAAACACCCTTTGTATACAACAATCCTCTTGTCCAGTGCCAAAGTATTTGCATATCCTACAATTTCTCAGTTTTCCCATCTTTAGCAAAAGTTGGACAAGGTACAAGTAGTTTCAGTTTGCGGCTGGAACTTACGACGTATTCCCCAAAGCTACTTATGACCAGGTTTCAGAGTTGTGGCAGCTGCAGCATCCCCACAGTTATTTGCCCTTCTGACTGACTGCAGAAATGCTGCATCACTCACCCATCCCACCCTACTTTATTCTGCCCCCTACTTTGAAAGATTTAAACCAAAAGTAACTTTAGGTATCCATATAAATCTGTGTTGAAGAAATTACCTGGGCCCATTCCAAAGATGAATACAAAGCAGAAGATCAAAGACAGGCAACAGTAAGGCATCCAGGAGAACCAGGGCTGAAATAAACAAAACTGCATTTTAGTTCATTAACTCCCTATGATCAAACGTGGATGCCAACAACTCCCTATGATTCGTGAGCCAGAGGTTCCTTGTGGGTGATGATTTTTTATCAAAAGCCTAAAAATAATAGACATCCTGGTTCCTGCCCCCCATTCTTGGCCTCCCGATCTATAGGGCCCTTGTCTGGTCAGCAGAAGAAAATTTCTTTTCTGACTTTGCTCAGCTCTCTGAGGACCCAGTCAACAGTGTGTGTTTGTGTGTGTGTGTGTGTGTGTGTGTGTGTGTGTGAGAGAGAGAGAGAGAGAGAGAGAGAGAGAGAGAGAGAGAGAGAGATTAGATCAGGGGAGTGTAACCTAGTGCAGTGGCCTCCTCCAGTAGATCACTCAACAGCTGGCATCCCTTGTTTGGATGAGCAGCTCATGGGGCATTTGCTCACCTGCAGGGAGAGGGCTAAGGTGATACCAGCCAGTATGGTGCCCATCAAACCGTAGCCTGCCCAGAGTAGCACCTTTCTTCCAAATCGTTCGATGATGAAGCTCTGTGGGATTTGGGGAGAGGAATGAGCATTTGGAAGATGCCCTTGCAGCTTGACCCATGGCTAACACTGAGAGTTTATGCGCCAGAGACAAATTCCTTGTGTGTCCAATCACACTTGGTCAATAAAGAATTCTCTTCTACTCTGTTCCATTCCATTGTGATCCATTCTATTCTATTCTATTCTATTCTATTCTATTCTATTCTATTCTATTCTATTCTAGGCTAGGCTAGGCTAGGCTAGGCTAGGCTATTCTTATTAAATTTCAGTAACAGATCCCAACAGGATGCTCTGGGAACAAGACTATGGACATCTGCTCATAGCCAGCACGGAGGGCAGTGCTGGTGCTTGAGAAACTCCTGAAGCCTTCCAGCTACCACACTTGACTTACTTCGCCTTTCTTCCAAGGGCCAGCAGGAAGTGAGGTTATCCCATACCTTATTTATTTAATAATTAAATGGTTATTTCACGTTTATCATTTTTATAAATAACTAAAGGAGATGAACATACCTAATGCTCTTTCATTCTTCTATTTTCACCACCACCACCACCACAACCCTGTGAGGTGGGTTGGGCTGAGAGTGACTGGTCCAGTAGGCTTTGTTGCCTAAGGCTGGACTAGAACTCACAGTCTCCTGATTTCTAGGCCAGCCCCTTAACCACAAAACCCACCAAGAGGAATGTGCTATTAATGTCTGATGCTCGCAGAGGGTTGAAGCTGTGGCCAGAAAGCCATGCAGGCAGTCTACCCACGGTCCTGTTCTGGCTTCCCTCCCTTTTGAAGGAAGGGGTGTCTTCTCTTGGGCAGCAATAGGCTGGTTCCTGCTGCATTTCACCCCTTCCCTTGCAGAGCTATTCACTCACACAAAGGACAGTGGAAAGAAGTTCACAGAGGCTCACTCCCAGGGCCAAGTAGGGGATCTGGTCAAGGTGAAATCCGGCAGTCTGGAGCACTTCAAAGGTGTAGGAGTAAATCTGAGGAGGAGGAGGAGGAGGAGAAACCATGGAAGTCATCAGAGGACTCCTATGGTACAGGAGGAAGATGCTACGGCTGCACAGGAGCAGTCCTGGGAGGGGAGGCTTTCAACGGAAGGTGGTCAGTTCAGAACAGGGTCAGGTCATCAAACCAGGCTTAGGGAGGAAGAAAAGGAAGAGCCAGTGCTGGCTTGGAAACCCCCCATTTCTGCAAGTAAGAGAGGCACTTCAACTCCCAAGGGAAAAATATTTCAAAGGAAATTGTAGGGTTTTCCTGCTTCCGTATCTCCAAGGGAAAGCCTCCACCCCTTCCTGCCTGGAAGCAAAGGACCAAGGGCCTCACTCAACTGCCTGGATGCCACTCAGCTGTGTTGTCACCGCCAGGACAAACAGCATGTAGAGCTGCCAGCGCAGGGAAGGCTCCTTGACCAGCTCCAGGAAGCTCTTGCTTTGGGTGCTGCTCAGGACCGCTCGCTCTTTCTGCAGATCATCCAGCTCTGCCTGATGAGGCTCTTCCCCCCAAAAGGTCTTCATTGCTGGGAATGAGAAACAGTGCGTGGCAGGGACATGGGCACTTCGGTCCCAGCCGACCCAGCTCCCTGCCTGGCAACAGAACCAGCTGGCCCATTTCTTGGTGACACCAACTCCACTTTGTGGCAGACCAAAAACAGCTGTTACTTCTGTGGATGAAAAAGGTGGGGAACACGTGGAGTTGACAGGGGGACCAACCATGCTAACAGAGGAACAGAAGGAAAAGTAGAAAAAGGAGAGGGCCAGGATTGTCTGTCTCAAACAGAAAAACAGATTTGGAAGAGACCTTGGAGCTCTTCTAGTCCAACCCCATGCACAAGCAGGAGACCCCATACCATTCTGGATAAATGGTTGTCCAATCTCTTATTAAAAACTCCAGTGATGGAGCACCCACAACTTCTGAAGGCAACCCGTCTCAGAGAAAATGAGACCCAAGGTTGGAAAGGATCTTAGAATCACTTTGGTGCAGGTCCTGCTTGGGCAATCTTACTTAGCCTCAGTTTGAGGACCTTGAGAAAGGGGATAACCCCCTTCCTGTGGCAGTCTGTTCCACTGGCTAACACACAGTCAGGAAGTTGTTCCTGATGCCTGCTCTGAACCTTGTTGCATGTGGTTTAAATTGGTTCTGGCCTTCCCATCTGGGGTACCAGGGAAGAGTCTGCTCCATAGGAAAAATCCTCTGACATTTATTAGTGATTTATCAAATTTATATTGCTGCCCATCTCAAATATATGACTTGGGGCAGCTCACAAACCACGGAAAGCAATAGGAAAGGATCCAAACAATACAGCAATTTAAGACAATAAAAAGCAAAACTATATAACCATATATAGGTGGTCCTCACTTCACAATGGTAATTGGGACTGGCCAGTCCTTGGCTAAACAATGCAGTCAGAGGCTCTCGGATGGAAATTGCTGCTCCCCCACCTATCGGCTGATGCTGTACCCCAAACCTGTCTGGGCAGAGCTGTGAGTGAAGCAGCCAAGTCTCCTTGTGCATGCTAAGGTCAGCCTTCCCACCATGATCAAAGGCAAAGGAGAGCAGCCTTATTGCAGACTGATCTGACCATTGCATGTCTGCACCCATCTCCAGTCTCTGTAGACAATGCACCTGTAGATCTCTCAGCTACCCTAGGCTGGGCTTCCTTTCCAAACTCAGCCCCATCTTGGTAGCCCCCCTCAGACTTGCTCCAGTTTCCCACTGCTTTTCTGTCTTTTCAGAGCCTTTTTGTTACCGTTTCTGGTGGAAAGGAGGAAGTGTTGTCGTCTGTTACCTTTCACGCATCCTTCTTCGTCTCCTTTGTGCAACAGCAAGTGTGGTGGCGACTCAGGGAAGAATGGTAGTGTGAGCAAGGGGACCAAGGCCGCAGCCCCACTGAAGGCCAGCAGCACTGGCCAGAGGGCCCTGCTTCCCAAAAGCTCCCTGGGAAAGCAGACAGAAAACCTAGGTTGTTTCCAAAGGCTTGTGGATAAGACACATCTCTGATTGTCATCTTGTGCTTTCATGACCACAATCATTAATGCTGAAAAAGTAACATGAAACCAGGGCATTGAAGAAAGCATGGTTGTACCTTAGTCCCATAACTTGACCGAGGACTTTTCCCAAACACCAAAACATGGATGTGGTGGCACTGGTAAATCCACGGAGTTTTTTTGGGGAAACCTCCCCAAGGTACTGGGGATGAAGAACAATACACACACCTTGAATTGAAGGCAGAGAACAAAATTATTGGGATCACAAGTAGCGAATGTCTGCTGCGCCATCCAAACTAAGTAAGAGCAGTTTGGCTACAAAGAGGAGAAGCACAAAATGGGGAACTGTTGGAAACTGGCTCGACCTTCTGTGCATGCTGCATAGGATGTAGGGTAGGCTGGGTGGGTCTCCTTGTTCTGTCTGGCTCCCAACCATCTCTTGACTTCATGGTGGGACTCAACTTTTCACTTTTCACCATAATGTGCTCCCTCTCAGTCCTGATAGGTTCTGGCAGCCGCTTGGGTCTTGGCCAGCAGTTGGGAGAGGCTGGTGCATACCTGTACCGATGCCACACAGAAAACGTCCCACCAGAATGAGCTCGACAGACCTGGCCATCTTGCTGAAGCCCAGGAGGAGCGCGCTGGCCACCATCAGCATGTTGCTGCCCAAGAAGCAGTTCTTCCTGTTTATGAAAAAGAGGCAGGAATGGCTCAGGCACACAATGCTTGGAAGAGGATGGAGGTTTCTGGCTCAAAGTGGGAGCAGCCTGTTCATGGGAGGCCCAGCAGCAGCCTTCTCTTCCTTCAGAAAAGAAGAGCCTGCCATGTCTCACCCCATTGTCTTCAGGCAGGGTGTGGGGTGGGGATGGGGGAGGTGAGAACTAGAAAGTTTAGCCAAGGGAACAACCTGGATCACCCTGGTTGGGATAGGCCTCCTAAGGCAGACAGGGACCCTGGTTTGAACTACTGGAGGAGGAGAGTTGTCCTCTCTACAGGTTATACAACCTCTCAGACTAAAATAACTCTGGAGACTTTGGGGGTCAAAATGGCTCCTCTCCTTCCCCAGCGCTTCCGTTTTGCACTCCCCCAGATCAGGATGTTGTCTGGACCGCCATGGTGGCTGAAGTGACTGTTTGTTCTGAGGATGCCACTGAATCACAGCATGGGAAGGATCTGGGAAGAAGGCCAGAATGGTGGGAATGTCCAATAAGGCCTCACTAAGAGTTGCCTCTCTGGGTCCTTCATTCCACGGAGGAAGTTTCTTCCTAACCTTCAGGGAGGTTTCTCTTTCCTGTCATTGAAATTCAGGCCCTACAGTTGAAGAGGAAATCAGCCCTGACCACCTTCTTCTTCTGTGTCTCTGGCTTTGAAGCATAGCCTTCTCCATTGCCTCGTAGCTAAATCCATCCAATTCTTTGAACTGTCTTCATAGGAAGACAGGGAAAAAAATCCCTGACAACTAACCACAATCTGGTCAGGAAGGTATATTTCTGCCCTGTAGATAACTTACCTGATTTGGCTTTACTGACTTTTAAAAAAATGGCCTTACACAACTTCCAAAATACATTCAGCTCTTGCTAATACAAAAACTCTGATAAACTTCCAGTGATCTTTATCTCTATTGCTTAATTCTATGGCATCTATGGGATCATAATCCCCCTCTGATTTTGAGTCATGCCCCCCATGGGATTCTCAACTACATATCTCCTCCTCCTCCTCTTCCATACTTAAAGGGGCTTATAATAAACTATAACAATTAAACAACCAGCCAAGCAACCAGTCAGAATTATTACTAGGGCAACCGAAAAGGCCTGGCTAAAAAGTGCTGCTGAAAGGCTCTCAAGGGCTTGGCTATTGGTACATGGCTCTTTAATGCTTTCAAGGCCGCCTTGATGGAAGCACATATTCAATGAGGACCTACTTTCCATATTTGGCAGCCAGGCATCCACTGCTCAAGGAGCCCAAGAGACCCCCCAAGCCAAAGATGGATACCACCAAAGACCACAATAAGGTGAGCGTTGAAGGACGGACCGAATGGCCAAACCTCTCCAACCACGTCTCATTGATGAACTCTTTGATGTGCTGGAAAAGAGGGATGTGGTTAGGCAGAGATAGTTTTCTCATCACGCATGGTAAAAACGCTCAGTTCACAAGAAGGAAATTGCAGGAGACACCTAAGAAAGACACAGTGGCACAGCCCAGGCAAGCACAGTGACACAGCCCAGGCAAGCACTGACACCATGATGGCCACCATTCAGCTGGGCCACCAGGCTCAGCAAATGAGAACCTGCCAGATTTTGGAAGCAGACAGGCATCTTTCTTGGCTGTTTTCATTTCAGTGGAAGGATGAATCAAGTAGTCCCTGACTTACGACTACAATTGAGCCCAAAATTTCTGTTGCTAAGCAAGGGAGTTAAGTAAGTGTTATCCATTCTATGACTTTTTTGCCACAGTTGTTAAGCGAACCACTGCAGTTGTTAAATGAATTATGTGATCATTAAGCAAATCTGGTTTCCCCCGTTGACTTTGCTTGTCGGAAGCCAGCTGGGAAGGTTACAGATGATGGTCTTGTGACCCTGGGTCAGTGCAGCTGTCATAAATACTGTATTTCCCTGAAAGTAAGGCCTACCCCCCAAAATAAGCTGTAGCTTGGTTTTGGGGGTGGGCCTAATATAAGCCCTACCCCCAAAATAAGCCCTAGTTTTGGGGTGAGGCGCGCACCTAAAGATCAAGTTAGGGTGGTGGTGGTGTGGAGGTGGAAGTGGATCTTGCAGCCAGGCCTCTCCTTGGCATCTTACTTCTTCTGCGGCACCCCCCGGCCTGCATTTCGCAGTCAGAGACCTTTTTGGATTCAATCCAGAGCTCGGGTCTTGGCTGCAGAGGCCTTCCGGAAAGGCCTGTGACTGTGAAATGCAGGCCGGAGCTCATTCTCAGCTGCAGAATGAAGCTGCTCCTTCGGCCGCAGAAGAAGGGGGACAGCTGGGCGGGGATGTCGGTGCCAGAGGTGAGTGAAAAAGACACCCCTGAAAATAAGACCTAGTGCCTCTTTTGGAGGCAAAGAAATAAATAAGACCAGGTCTTATTTTTGGGGAAACA
This sequence comes from Protobothrops mucrosquamatus, assembly GCF_001527695.2. Classification (NCBI taxonomy): domain Eukaryota; kingdom Metazoa; phylum Chordata; class Lepidosauria; order Squamata; family Viperidae; genus Protobothrops; species Protobothrops mucrosquamatus. Next base: position 181,795 of record NW_015387408.1, read on the forward strand.
CCGTACTTGCCAGTTGCTGAGTTCATGAATTTTGATCATGAGACCATGGGGACGCAGCAACGGTCGTAAGTGTGAAAACCGGTGTAGCAGAGGTAGGGTGAGCTGAAGAAGGAGTACTGGGAGATGCCTGGGAAGGAGTCAGGAGAGGGCAGAGAGGGATGGAAGGCTCTGCTGAGGCTGAGGTTGGGGGGATAAGCCTGGGAGAGAAGGCAATGGGGAGGAATGAGAGAGGCTTTTATGAGGTAAGCCTGAGGGAGAGAAGAGGATAGGAGAGGAGAGGTTTCTATGGGCAAGCCTGAGGGGAGAGAGAGAGACACACACACACACACACACACACACACAGAGAGAGAGAGAGAGAGAGAGAGAGAGAGAGAGAGAGAGAGAAGGAAGAAGAAGAAGAAGAAGAAGAAGAAGAAGAAGAAGAAGAGCTGACCAGCTACCTGAATACTTTCCCTGCATGTGAGACTGCTAAGAGAGACTGACCATCACCCCATCACATGACCTGTCTGCCAAGAGAGACTGACCACCACCTCATCACATGTTCCAGCCAAGCAGAGGTGCCATACCAAGAGGGCCAGGAGAACCCAGACTCCAGTGGCCCTTTCGGGGGTAGCGCTACACCAGTCACAAGTCACTTTTTTCTCAGTGCTGCTGTAACTTTGTTCACTAAACGAATGGGTGTAAGTCGAGGACTATCAATGACCTGGCTGTAGAAGGCCTCTAAAGAGCCTTTCCTGGGGCCATTTTGTACGTCCCATTGCAAGGGAGGTGGAGTCCTCTCAGAAGGTTGGGCACGGCTGTTCCAAGTGCTGGAAGGGCTGTGGTGTTGCCTGCGAGAGAATCACAATTTTCTTTGGGGGCTGCGGAATATTTAAAGATGGGAAGGGGGAACCTTAAAGGGACATTTCCAAAGAAGCCCTTAAAGTTTCCACCTGGTGGGGGGCGTGGGGTTTTCTTGAGACTGGAACTTGCAGATGGCTGCCTCCCAGAGGCCTGCCACTCCCAGCTGTGTGAAGCAGAAGAAACCAAAATCAAAACCACTCTACCAGCAAACTCAAAGCCAAACGTAGAGACTGATATGATGCCTTCCCAATTCTTTTAATCCCATTTTTAATACAAAAAGTGTAAATAGGAAGGTAGGACTGGATCCTGGGGGCCTCAAAGATGTCCTTTGGTTGACTGGCCCTACAGAGCACCTTCTCGGGGGGACTCCAGCAGTAGCCGTGCCTGAAGTCCTCAGCCAGCACTTGTGATTGTGTGAAATACATCCCTTGCAGCAGAGGATGCCCCAATAAAGGAGAATATATGCAGCGTAGGGTTGAAATGAGGGGCGGTCTCTGTGCTGGGTTGCTTCCTTGCGGACATTTCATGATGATGACACCTAATTTGGGTAATGAAACGTCTGCAAGAAAACAACCCAGCTCAGAGAGCACCAAGGACCCCACAGAAACGTCCTTCTAGACGGCCACTGTTTCTGCCACTCCGTCCTACAGAGCCACCAGAGGATGCCCTCACCATCCTCTCCTCTTTTGCCAAAGATGCTGAACCACAAGGGGTATCTTTCTTTCGTGCCTCTGCAGAACTGTGACCAAGGCCGAGTAGATGCTCCATGCAGATCCTGCCTGTGAGGTTGGACTGTGAAGGACTCAGGCTGGAATTAGGAAAGTTTGTTAAAGGAATTGCTGGCACAGAAAGTTGCAGCTGTGATGAATGTAACCTATGGTGGGATACCCCTGGCTAGCCACAAGAAAGTTACAAGTTGGAAGGACACTCTGGAAGGATTCTAGCTAAGGCACTTTCTGTTTACTTTTACTTTTCAGGACATTGTGCATTATGGAGGACTTTCTCTCTGAACTGTGCTATCTGAGAGAACCTTGAATTTGCACCTGACATCATTGTCTTAGTAGAATCGTTTTTTCCCCACATGTGTTATATATATTTGGACTCTGAGTATTTGTTTTGGGGCCTTTAGTGGTTCCAGATTAACCTTAATACAAATGTTTATATGTTACTGCCCTAATTCTTGTCATGGTGCACCAGTTTCTTGCACCTATTTTCTATCTAGAACAGTGGTTCTCAACTTTTTTAATGCCGCGACCCCAACCGGTCGTAAGTCAAGGACTAAACCGGTCGTAAGTCGAGGACTAAACCGGTCGTAAGTCGAGGACTACCCAACCGATCGTAGGTCGAGGACTTTCCCTGCCCGGGAGTGCCGTGCATGCGTGGTTCCGCCCCCTGCGCCGGCCGAGGCGTAGCTGGCAAGCGGCAGAGACGGAGCAGGCTGACCACCAGCTGGCCCAGCCCAAGGGAAGTAAGGCACCCGCCGGAAAAGGGGAAAAAATGGTGGACAAAAAAAAATGGCGGACAAAAAAAATGGCGGACAGCCTTGCTTGGCGACCCCCGTAAAATGGTCGATTGACCCCAAATGGGGTCCCGACCCACAGGTTGAGAACCACTGATCTAGAACATATTCTTATCTGCATTATAAGGGGCAATGCATCGGTGCTAAAATGCCTCTACTGGGTGAAAGCTTGTACTTCATTTTGCACAGAATTGGGACAGAACCCGTTAGCTCTTATTTCTGCATTAGTCCCTGAGAAGTTCCCTAAGAACTTTTAAACATTCAATAACTATATGACAAATATAAAATTACAGTGCTGCAGGAATATACAACACTTATGTAACAATATATACATGGCCCCTCAAGATTATGGCACATAGCCCCATGTCTTCAAGTTATTCTCACATTGTGACATGTTCAATCTCTTCAAAAATTTTCCATATTTTATATGAGAAATTGTACCCAGGTATAGGTCCTGCTATAAAATTGGTCACAAGGAGCATCTCCTGTGCCTTTCATGGACCTTGACTGGACTTTTTAGATACCATAATCACAATTTGAGTTGGAGGAATAATTTTCCTTACTTTCCAAGCTTGTTGTAAATTTGCAGCTGATACACTTCCTAGCACATCTTTTTTTTTGATGTCCTGTTGACTTATTACCTATATAATATCTAAGGATGGTTGGTATTGGATCTATGGGACTGTGGCATATACAGTTTTGCCCTCCACGTGGTCTGGTATTTGCACCTTGGGAGTTTTACTTACACCTATTGCTATACATTCATCAACTTAGCTTCAGAATGAAACCTGAACTTTTTCCAGGTGTAAATACTTTTACACCTGAAAAAAAAAAACTTTTTCAGGAGTATTTTGAACTATACTCAACTCTCTTGTTAAATGGAAGTTGCTGAATTAGAATTTGCTCTTTTCTTAATATTTCAGCATCACTTGAAATTTATGCAAATGTTATAGTAGATGTCATTGGCAGATTATACAACTGAAGCTCTCTATGTCTCAACTTGCTATTCAAAACTGCATGGCTCTAGATTTTTTATCAGCAAGTTAAGGAGGAGTTTGTGGTCTTATATCCCAAAAGCCAAGTTCTTGCAGATGCTCAGGCTATTCTAAATCAATTTGCCATTTTTTATTCTGTTGCAAATGCTAATTCAATTTTTTTACATATAGAATGCTATTACAGGCAGACCTCGGCTTGCGACCACAGTTGGGCCAGAGGTTTCTGTTGTTGGGCAAAATGATTGTTAAGTGAGTTTTGCTCTACTTGTGACTGACTTCCTGGTTCCCTAACCTGATGTGGTTGAAATCATTTATAGGTCTCTTTATTTTGATTATTATATTAAGGATTTTTATTTGTCTATTGGTGCTCACAGTTCCTACATTATATACTGCAATTTTTGAAAGCTGTTTTCTACATGAGATTTATTACTAATTTTGCAAAATGTAAACTTTTCCATTCAGTCACTGTTACTGTTCATCCTAATTTATTCAGAGGGGTTTTTTTTTAAAGGAAATGTTTACCGACATTTTCTTTTTTGGTGCTGCGGAAAGGGCTTATTTTAGCCTCAAAGGGGAAATGAGAGCCAAACAGAGTGGAATTTGTAATAATTGAAACATGGTTTTTGTAATAGTGTTGCACTGGCTAACCAACATGGGTTTTCTTGTGTTTTAAATTTGCTTTTTTAATGTATGCTAATAAGCTGCCATACACTTTAACCTACCAAAAAGCCTCTCTGTCAGAATCCATTTATATTTCATTTCTATCTATCTCCTCTGATCTAAAACCAAATCTCACCTTCCCCTGGATTCTGCCATACTCCCAAGGGGAAGGGGGGATATGCTTGCAGGGTTATGACTTTTGTTGTGTCCTGAGCCTGCAAGATGCAGGCTCGGGACGTTGCAAGAGTCCCGGGCATTTGCAGAAGCTGTCCGGGACCAGACTGAGCGGCGCCGGCCTTGTGCGCATGCGCAAGGCGGGAAAAGCCCGCCTCATGATTGGTTGAACTTGCCTGGGGATCAGAGGGTATAAATAGAGGCCTGCGTGCCTCTGCTCTGGTTGTTCGAGAGTGGAGCAAACAATAAAGACTTGTTGGAGATGAATCGTCTCAAGCGCCATTATTCCCAGGACTTAACACTGGCGACGAAGGTGGGATTCAGTCTTTACAGCTAAGAAAAGCTAGAAGACTCACCCAAAGAAGTCCGGGAAAGAAACGGCGTGGAAGTCAGCATTATCTTGCCAGTATGAAATCACTGGAGGGTGCGTGTGACCAAAGAAGAAGGAATCTTGATCATCGATCATGGAAAAGGTTGGGCAATTAGAGGCTTTCGACGTCTCTCACCCCAAGAGGTGGGAATCTTACGTGGCAAGAGTCGAGACGTATTTTCACATCAACCAGATTCGAGAGGAAGGCTTAAAGGCTGCCACATTGTTGTGCGTTTGTGGGCAAGACGCCTTTGAGATCGCCGAGAGTTTAATCTCCCCAGTCTCGCTGGAAACGGTGTTGTACTCCGACCTCAAGAAAACCTTAAAGGATCACTTCCAGCCCAAGCAATTAGTCATGGCTTGGAGGCACACATTTCAACAGAGAGATCAGCGAGTCGGAGAATCAGCAAAAGACTACGTTGCGGCCTTGAGAAGAGCAGCTAAACCGTGCGACTTCAAGGACTTAGAAGAAAGACTTCGCGATCGTTTTGTATGCGGGCTGAGAAACACAGAATTGCAGCAGAGACTGTTCGCCAGGGAAGATGTTTCC
>NW_015387408.1:189096-192156 GCF_001527695.2 Protobothrops mucrosquamatus
CATGATCCGCCACGCTGCTTCAGCTCCTTTCCATCCTTCCACCAACGGTCTGGCTGAACGGATGGTCCGCGTCACCAAGGACGCCCTCAAGAAGCTGACCTACGGCAACTGGCATCACAGGTTGGCTGACTTTCTTTTGGCACACCGTACTACTCCGTGCACTGCCACGGGTAAGTGCCCGGCCGAACTCCGCTGGGGTTGTCGGCTCGTGACTAAATTGGACAGGCTGCATCCGGAACGTGTAGCTGCTCAGGTGTCTCAGCCACACCCACCACGGGTCCTTCGTGAAGGTGATCCTGTCTGGGCCAGGAATTATGGGCCTGGCCACCTTTGGGTACCGGCTGTGGTCTGTAAAGTCTCGGGGCCTCTGTCTTACGAGGTGTCCCTGCCAGACGGCCGCGTGCTTCGCCGCCACATCAATCAATTACGTGTGAGGCGGGACGCGCCTATGGTTCCTCCTCAGTCTCCTCTGGGGGGGGAGGAGGAATGGGAAATGCATTCTGGGATTCAAAATCAACAGCCTACGTTGGCTGTGGGAAGGGAAACGGGTACGCAACACCCAACTTCCACAGGTGCTTCTGGTAGCAGTTCGTGGGAAAGGGAGTACATAGACACCCCCACACACACTCCAGCCTGGGAGTCCCACCGGTGACAGACTAATTATCCACCCCTATCAAGCAATACTCCAGACACGGAGAATACCCGGGAGCATACTCACAACTCACAACATGCAAGAGAGCAGGCAATACAAAGGGGGAACACGTCCCATGCTGAAAGGGCTCAGAGGAGGTTGTCCTCACGCATCAGGGCTAACAGGGAGGCATCCCTAGTCCCTAGCACTACAGAAACGAGCTAGGAATCCTACATTCCTTCAGGGAACACGGGAATGAACTCACAGGGGTTAGATAACTCCATTGAGGGCTGGTCAACCAGGTTTAACGACCAACAGGGCCCGGACTGCTCAATTACAGGAGATGGGCTGGAAAGCCAAGCTGAAGTCACTGGTCATTCACAGGGCACTTCACCTAGAGCAAGCAGCAACGGGAATAACAATACAAACTCTCCAGGTCTGAGAAGGTCACTCAGGGCAAGAGGCACTCCCAAATACCTAGCCGATTACGTAAGGTGAACAGGTACATAGCGAGAGCTGACTGAATGTACTGGGGGTTGTATTTAAGTAAAACAAGGTCGGGGGGAGTCACTGGATCTGGTTCAAAGGAACAGTCTCACACCTTATACATTGTGTAACTTTATTTCATTATTTAATTATATTACCATCTATAGGATGGCGTCCATGTGGGCGCAATCTTATTTCATCCAGGGGAAAGGGGTGTTGTGTCCTGAGCCTGCAAGAGGCAGGCTCGGGACGTTGCAAGAGTCCCGGGCATTTGCAGAAGCTGCCCGGGACCAGACTGAGCGGCGCCGGCCTTGTGCGCATGCACAAGGCGGGAAAAGCCCGCCTCATGATTGGTTGAACTTGCCCGGGGATCAGAGGGTATAAATAGAGGCCTGCGTGCTTCTGCTCTGGTTGTTCAAGAGTGGAGCAAACAATAAAGACTTGTTGGAGATGAATCGTCTCAAGCGCCATTATTCCCAGGACTTAACAACTTTCACTTCCTCTATTCACTCCAATGTAACCTTTTGTTTATTGCCGCTGGGTCTGCTGCCCATTACAATGTAACAAATTGCCTCCTGCACTATGCATCTCTCTGAACATTCTTCTCTCTAACCTGGCAGTTAGGAAAAAAGGGGGGGGGAAGGAGAAATACAAACATCCAGAACCTGGCTTATTTCTCTGGTCTCAAAAGGAGATGTGAAGAACATCGTGCTACAAATGGAGCTGGGCTGATGTTATCTTCCTTTTCCCACGATGGACTTAACACCTGGGGATTGGGCGGTCTGAACCGTCCGGATAAACTGTGGGGTGGGGTTCACTTATGGACCCTTTAAAGTATCGATCTGTAAAGAATCCCTCAGATCCTGTCTAATATGCCTGCTATCAACTACTCTTAATAAAAGTTCCTGTTGGAAGAAATTGTTTCCAAGAGTTCTAATTCTTAAGATGTGGGATTGAAGTGGGTCCTTACACTCTCTTTAAGAAACCAGGATTGGCAGGAGAGCATTTGATATATTGTGATAACAGTTTCGTTTTTAGCTGTTCTCAACCCTCCATGAACACAAAATAGCCAAGCCAACCTTGGGATGTGCTGAGATGTTTTTCTTTTGCAAATGATGCTCTTTTCTATGGCTATGCTCACACATTATTGGCTGCTTTAATTCTGTGATGTAAATGAACAGATGACTATTTCTAAACCACTCAATTTCTGCTCTGAAGTTCTTTGCTGGGTTAACTATAAAAGCAAATGTAAGCCATTTTCCTGGTTCCCCCTTTTTGTAGGGAGACCCCACTTGATCAGAGCACACAAGGCAAGAATGGTTAGAATATGAACGTTCAGTCAAGGAGGAAGAGGACTGGTGACTTGCCAGCTGGCTACCCAACTTTGCATGGCTCAGAAATATTTTTATGATTCTTGTGTTAATTGTTATGATGGGGTTTATTTGCTGTGCTTACTTGCAATGCTTACCCACAATTATTAGTTGTTGCAACGAGTTGATCCCAAAGACCAGGTTATTGGATGATTCTTTTCAATCAAACTTTAAAAAGAATCAAAAGGGAGAAATGAAAGACTCAATTTGGAATTAGGAAAGTTTGTTAAAGGAATTGCTGACACAGAAAGTTGCAGCTGCGATGAGTGTAACAAATGGCGGGACACTGCTGCCTAGCAACAAGAAAGTTACAGGTTAGAACAGGGGTGTCAAACCAGCAACGTCATGTGATGTATCGTGACTTTTTTTGCCATTAACGGCAATGGGGTGGGTGTGGTTTCACTATGATGCATCCAGCCCGCGGGCCGGCAGTTTGACACCCCTGGGTTAGAAGGACATGCTTGAAGGATGCTAGCTAAGGTACATAGATATATAAACTTTGGTAACCTCTAGCTTATTATAATAGTAAAAGACACACCTCTTTTGACAAGAAAGCTTATTAACAAAAACATG
>NW_015387408.1:194605-196097 GCF_001527695.2 Protobothrops mucrosquamatus
GCGAGAGGACCGACCCCTGTGGTACCCCACAAGTGAGGCACCTCGAGGTCGACCTCTGCCCCCCTGCCAACACAAATTGCGACCGGTCCGAGAGGTAGGAGGAGAACCACCGTAAGACGGTGCCCCCCAAACCCAAACCCTCTAACCGGTGCAACAAGATACCATGGTCGATGGTATCGAAAGCCGCTGAGAGATCTAATAGGACCAGGATAGAGGAGCAGCCTCTATCCCGAGCTCTCCAGAGATCATCAACCAACGCGACCAATGCCGTTTCCGTGCTGTACCCAGGCCGGAAGCTGGACTGGCACGAGTCTAGATAGACAGTTTTTTCCAGGTGCTGAGGGAGCTGTCGTGCCACCACACTCTGAACAACCTTCGCAAGAAAGCGAAGGTTGGAGACAGGACGGTAGTTGGCCAAAACAGCTGGGTCCAGGGAGGGCTTCTTGAGGAGGGGCCTCACCACAGCCTCTTTCAAGGCGGCCGGCAAGAACCCCTCACTCAAAGAAGCATTGACGATTCCCTGGAGCCAGCCTCGTGTAACCTCTCGGGAGGCCAGTACCAGCCAGGAGGGACACGGGTCCAGTAAACATGTGGTGGTGGTTCAGCCGTCCCAACATCCTGTCCATGTCCTCGGGGGTCACAGGATCAAACTCTTCCCACAAAATGGACTCAAGACCTGCCTCCATTGGCCCGCCTGAACTAGTCCAATCGGAGGCTAACCCGGCCCGGATCTGATCGATTTTGTCATGCAGGTAACACCCAAATTCCTCTGCCCGACCCTGCAAAGGGACATCCCGGACCCTCTGATGAAGGAGGGAACGGGACACCCTAAACAGGGCGGCAGATCGGTTACCTGCAGATGCAATAAGAGCGGAGAAATAGTTTCGTTTCGCCGCTCTTATCGCTACTAGGTAAGTCCTTAAATGGGACTTTACCAATTTCCGATCGGATTCGGAGCGGGTGGCCCTCCAATTACTCTCTAGGCATCTCTTCCGACGCTTCATCACCCTCAGCTCCTCGGAGAACCAAGGAGCCAAAGTAGACTGGCATCGGGTGAGGGGCCGCAAAGGCACGGCCCGGTCCAGGGCCCCCATGGCCGCACCATCCCAGGCGGCCACCAGGTCCTCAGTCGAGCTGCGGGTCAAGGTCTCAGGTATTGGCCCAAGCTCCGTCTGGAACCTCTCAGGGTCCATCAGGCACCTGGGGTGGAACCATTTCGTCACTTCTGGTTCCGCCTCCCCGCAGTGGGGCGTAGCGGTAGGAAAGGCCAGCCGAAGGAGAGAGTGATCTGACCAGTGGCGTAGCGTGGGTTGTCAGCACCCGGGGCAAGGCAAGTAATTTGCGCCCCCTAACCCGTGGATTTTAGCACTTTCCCACCCCCACTGTTTCTCTTCCTCTCTTCCTTCTCCCCTCACTTCTTCGGTGCGCGTTTGCTGGGAGCCCACCCAGATTTGAGCATCTTGGATTCCGACTCTCCCACACTCCATATCCC
>NW_015387408.1:197896-203149 GCF_001527695.2 Protobothrops mucrosquamatus
CCCCTAGGTTGCAAGAAGAGCCATGGGGGCCGGAGTGCGCCACAGCTCGTAAACAGCGGGTGCGCCCTCCCCTAGTGTGATATGGCCCTCTGCTCCCGCCATATCTACCCCTCCCATACACAGTCTTAATGGAATTGCCCTCTATTAGGCAGACCCTCCCCCCCTCCCCAATTCCAGGACCTACGCCCACCTCGCCGAGCCCTTCAGCTGGCCTGGGAGAATTAACTGCAATTATTCAGTATGGGTGGCAATACATCTTATAGATACCCTGCGATATTATAAATCATGTCACAGAAAAGGGAGTGAAGATAAGACAGGAACAAAAGGGGCATTTGATCTAATAATTGGAGGGTCTGGTAATTGTAATGGTTACTAGGCAGAAAGCATGTGACTGAGTGGGCCTATCAACTGGACTCACTTTGGAAGGATGTGGCGTGATGCATGGGACAGGGTATAAAAACCTATGCAACAATTGATTCAGGATTTGCCATTACCAAGAGTTCCACCGCTTTTGCAAAAGCTTTAATAAAACTTGTTTTGTTTTCCAACATCCTTGGAGTTGAATTTTTATTCCTCACAATTTGGTGGCCCATATGGGGAATTAGCAACTCTTAGTTCTCGGGTTTCCTCTGATGAAAAGGGAGGCATGCCTCACTGATTTCAGTGACCCAGACCTCTTTGAATTCCTGAGAGCTGAGGTCTTCTTAAACTAACCTGTTGGAACAAAACAACTTCAAAGGAACTGCCAACTGGATTAAGTGAAAAGATATTTCGACCCGGAGAACTCTGTGCACAGACCTAGGTAAGCAACCGTACTGTGTGGGCGGATTTTCTTTGGGCAGTCAAGGGCCCTGAGTGTGGGTAATTCGTACTGTGTGGATGGACCCACCTGGGCATGTAGGACTGATATGTTTGTAAGACCTGGACAGGTAGGAGCATAGAATGTAAAAGTATTAGGGATCAGTCTGGGATCCTGTACATACGAAGAGAGAAATGGGTTGACTGTGTGTGTTGGGGGTCTCATAGGCAGGGAAAAATCAGTCATAGGCAATAAAGCCAGTAAGGGGATAAGGTGTCCCCTAGAAAGTCCCTTAGGGCAGGGCTTTTCAACCAGTGGTACGGGTGCCACCTGTGGTACATTGGCACCTGGCAGGTGGTACGCGACCATCCTAGAAAAGTAGCGGGGGAGGGGAATGAACTGAACCGGTGGTAGCACCACACAAGCCTGAGCGAGAGATGGCTGGAGCTGCAGGGCTGTCAGGGCTCAGAGGAAGCTCCAGGATCAGCGCTTCGGGGCTGTCAGGGCTCAGTGGAAGTGCCAGGATCAGTGCCAGTCTCCAGCTGGAACTCGGTGCTGATCCTGGTGCTTCTGCTGAGCCCAGAAGAAGTGCCGATCAGCTGGAATGTTGCAGCATCTCCAGGGTCTTGTGATTTACATTCAGATGCTTGGCAACTGATTCATATTTATGACGGTCACAGTGTCCCAGGGTCATGTGAAGTGACCAAAACCTGTTGCAACCACCCAGCAGATGGGGGGAATAAAAACTAAACACCCCCCCAACCCACCCCCACTGCCAATCCTCAACAGAAATGCTCACAACAATGAAAACCTCGGACAAGAGGAAGAGCACCGCGAGGTGTCTTGCTCGGCTGTGGCTTGGGGGGCACTTTTTTCAGTGCCATTGTAACTTCGAACAGTCACTAAGCAAATTGTTGTAAGTTGAGGACTACCTGTACTTTATCATTTTTTTCCTTTTTTGGGGAGGTCATCAAGTTTTTGACACCTTGCTGGTGGTACACTGGTGGTACTCGGATATTGCCATATCCTAAAAGTGGTACAATGGGTGAAAAGGTTGAAAAGCCCTGCCTTAGGGCAAGATTGGCAGGATAAACAATATGCTCGAGGTACAAGTAAAAGTATTATGATAAAGTATTGTTTTAAATGCTAGCAGGATGGGATGGACTCATCTGGGAAATACACCTGGGATTAGAGTAAAGGTACCATGACTCAATATTGTTATTCTGAGTGGCTAAGAAATCCTATTAAAAGCACTAGTGCATTTTGCTCAAAATATGGAAGTTTTAAAAATTGGCTATGTCAAGCACTAAACATATATGTTAATAAAAGAAGTTTATATGCCTGTTAGATTCCAGGCAGTGAATAGTTCATTTTTGTTAGAGGAGTGTGGAGGTAGTGTATGTGTGTCTGTCTGTGTTGTGTCTAATAATAATAATAATAAATAACAAGGCCTTATTTAAAAACAAACAAAAAGAGATTTGGAAAAAGTAGCTCATTGGCTTGTGAACAGCTCCCTGAAATTATAATAATAGTGATTGGTTTGCCTAGAGAAAGTATAAAAGGAAGTATCTGTATGTGGAATTTTGATGCAAGCAGTTTAAATGAAAGTGAATGTGTGGGTATGTTGATCTTGTGTGTGTGTGAGAGTTTCTCCCCCACCCAAGACTGTGAAAGAAACCATATACTGCAGATTTTTTGTTGCTGTAAAAGTGAAATGGAAAGGCAATAGCAAATGTTTGCATGAGGATGTGGAAAATATGCAACAAGAGAAAACTATTTTGTTGGTGGTAAGATTTTTGTGTAATTTCTTCTTTTTCCTGTCTCCTTTTTCACTCGCTGTGTTGCTTTAAGAGCAAGAGAGACAGAAAGCAAAGGGGGGGCTGCTCATTTTAATTATTTTTTCCCCTCTGATTAGAATTTTGGTCTGAGGAAGATGGGGTGGATGTGAAATTTAATACATACTCTTGCAGTTTCAGCTTGCAATTGTTGGATAATCTTTTTGGGAAATTTTTGAGTTTTAAATTGTTTAGTTAGACCTATATATCCATCAACCAAAAGAAATGACTCTGAATTGTTTTGCTTAGATTTGTAAATTTTTTAACCTACTAAATGGAAATTTACTTCCATCTGAATGGAATCTGATTAAATTGGAATTTGACTAAATTTATATTAAAAGCAAAGAATTGATACTAGCATTTGATATAAAAGTTTAGCTTTTGCAATAGCCTAGTGCAGTGATGCAAACCTTTTAGAGACCGAGTGCCCAAACTGCAACCCAAAACCCACTTATGTATCGTTGGGTGATGAGTGGGTGTGGCCCATTGGATGGGTGTGGCCCATTGGGTGGGGGTGGCCCGTTGAGTGGGCATGGCTTCTTATTAGGCTGTCAGCCGCCCTGAGTCCGCAAGGAGAAGGGCGGGGTAAAAATACAATAAATAAAATAAATAAAAACGGCAGACTGGGTGGGACTAAAAAATTCAATCAATCAATTCCAACTTGGCAAGATCTTTTTTTTCCTCTGAAAAGTTGAAATTGATTGATTGATTGAACCTTTTTTTTGCACACGGCGGTGGAGGCCTAAAGTGAAAAGGTTTTATAAAACCCAGCTGAAGGCCTAGGACTGGGATGACAACGTGTGTGCCCACAGAGAGGGCTCTGCGTGCCACCTGTGGCACCCGTGCCATAGTTCGCCACCATGGGCCTAGTGGCTTACTTTAGTAACTCAGAATATCTTATTAAGCTTGTTTGTTTCTCTGTAAAGTTGCTTTTTTGTTTTATTTTTTATTTTTTATTTTTTTATATCTGTGTGCAGGACACATTGATAGAAAATAATACCTAAGAGAATTAAAGGAATCGTAATCCAATCCTTGTTTAAAACAAAGAAGGAGTTGAGAATTTTTTTGGGATTATAAATAGCTATGCTGTTTTGACTAAAGATTTGTATGCAAAATTATTAGAAAAAGAGCTTATATTAAACAAACTCAAGCAGAGTTTGGTGAGTGCTCCTTTGTTGGCTCTTCACTAGGTAATTTGTTTGTAAATACGGACAAATGAATGGCTGGGGGGTTTACACAGAAGTGGGGGGAAAGGGGCAGCCAGTGGCATTTTTATCTAAAATTGACATTTGGGGAACTCTTGGTGGTTAGCATTTTTTATCAAGTGTGGGTAATTTTAAATAAGAAAGCCGAAAGTAGGTAAACACTTGTTCATAGCAAAGTAGTTGGGGGGAAAAAGAGACACAATGAAGATGTGATAGATGGGGAGGAGAAAATGTGAGTGGAGGCTGGAAGAATTTCCCTCCCTTAGTCAACTCAAACCTGTAAACTTTATGCCTTACAGCAGGCTCTGAGGTTGTTAATAAGGGAGAAGGGGAACATATACACTGGCTCTAAGTATGCTTTATGAATAAAGAAGAGAATTGATTAATAGTAAGGGGAAAGAGTTGGCTCATGTAAAGTTGATAGAAGATGTACTTATGGAAGAAGAAAAGAAAGAAGTTAGTAAGTGGTAGAAGGGAAGGGAAGGAATGGATAATAGAAGGAAGAAGCAGGAAACTTGCTTTTAAGTTGGTCTGCACAGATTTGTGAATTGCATGTATTAAGCAGGGACTAGACGTGGTCAAACAAGAGATGACAAGACTGAACATCGACATCTTAGGAATCAGTGAACTCAAATGGACAGGAATGGGTGAATTTAACTCAGATGACCATCAGGTATACTACTGCAGGCAATAATCCCTCAGAAGAAATGGAGTAGCCTTCATAGTCAATAAAAGAGTAGGAAAAGCAATACTGGGATACAATCCCCAAAATGACAGAATGATCTCAGTTCGAATCCAAGGCAAACCATCCAATATCACAGTAGTCCAAATCTATGCCCCAACCACTGGTGCTGAAGAGGATGAAATTGACCAGTTCTATGAAGCCCTACAGCACCTTATAGAATTAACACCCAAAAATGATGTCCTTATCATCATGGGGGATTGGAATGCTAAAGTAGGAAGCCAAAAGATAACCGGAATAACAGGCAAGTTTGGCCTTGGAGTACAAAATGAAGCAAGGCACAGGCTGATAGAATTTTGTCAAGGGAATACGATGGTCATAACAAACACTCTTTTCCAACAACCCAAGAGACGGCTCTGCACATGGACATCACCAGACGGTCAACACAGAAATCAGATTGACTATGTGCTCTGCAGCCAAAGATGGAGAAGCTCTATACAGTCAGTTAAAACAAGACCAGGAGCTGACTGTGGCTCAGATCATGAGCTTCTCGTTGCAAAATTTAGGCTTAAATTGAAGAAAGTAGGGAAAAGCACTAGGCCACTCAGGTATGAACTAAATCATATTCCTGATGAATATACAATAGAGGTGACAAATAGATTTAAGGAATTAGATCTGATAGACAGAGTGCCTGAAGAACTATGGACGGAGGTTCGCAACATTGTACAAGAG
>NW_015387408.1:203578-208510 GCF_001527695.2 Protobothrops mucrosquamatus
AGAGATCAAATTGCCAACATATGCTGGATCATGGAGAAAGCTAGGGAGTTCCAGAAAAACATCTACTTCTGCTTCATTGACTATGCTAAAGCCTTTGATTGTGTGGATCACAACAAATTGTGGCAAGTTCTTAAAGAGATGGGAGTACCAGACCATCTTATTTGTCTCTTGAGAAACCTATATGTGGGTCAAGAAGCAAGTGAGAACTGGACACGGAACCACTGATTAGTTCAAAATTGGGAAAGGAGTCTGGCAAGCTGTATACTGTCACCCTTATATGCAGAGCATATCATGAGAAAGGCAGGACTAGATGAATCAAAAGTTGGAATTAAGATTGCTGGGAGAAATATCAACAACCTAAGATATGCAGATGATACCACTCTAATGGCAGAAAGTGAAGAGGAACTAAAGAGCCTCTTGATGTGGGTGAAAAAGGAGAGTGCAAAAGTTGGCTTGAAACTCAACATTGAGAAAACCAAAATCATGGCATCCGGCCCTCTCAATTCCTGGCAAATAGATGGGGAAGAAATGGAAGTAGTGACAGATTTTATTTTCTTAGGCTCCAAGATCACCGCAGATGGGGACTGCAGTCAAGAAATTAAAAGACGCTTACTCCTGGGGAGGAAAGCTATGGCAAATCTAGACATCACCCTGCCAACAAAAGTGCGTATAGTCAAGGCCATGGTTTTCCCAATTGCAATGTATGGATGTGAAAGTTGGGCCATAAGAAAGGCTGAGTGACAAAGAATTGAAGCCTTTGAACTATGGTGCTGGAGAAGACTCCTGCGAGTCTGTTGGACTGCAAGGCGTTCAAACTGGTCAGTCCTAGAAGAGATCAACACCGACTGCTCTTTAGAAGGCCAGATCCTGAAGTTGAAACTCAAATACTTTGGCCACCTAATGAGAAGGAAGGACTCACTGGAGAAGGGCCTAATTCTGGGAAAGATTGAGGGCAATAGAAGAAGGGGACTGGATGGAGTCACTGAAGCAGTAGGTGTGAGCTTAAATGGACTCCAGAAGATGGTAGAGGACAGGAAGGACCTGGAGGAAAGTTGTCCATGGGGTCGCGATGGGTCGGACACGACTTTGCAATTAACAACAACAATTGAGAAAAGATCTTTACAGCATTGGACTTTCACCACCAGATGCATCCACAGCTGAGTGTCCTTTCGGCTTTGGCCCAGTCGCTTCATTCTTTCTGGCGCTACTAGTACTAGCCCTCTGCTCTTCCCCAGTAGCATATTGGACACCTTCTGATCTGAGGGGCTCATCTTCCAGCGTCATATCTTTTTGCCTTTTGGTACTGTCCATGGGGTTTTCATGGCAAAGATACTGGAGTGGATCACATTTTGTCAGAACTCTCTGCTATGATCTGTCTGTCTTGGGTGGCCCTGCACAGCATAGCTCATAGCTTTATTGAGTTACGCAAGCCCCTTCACCATGACAAGACAGTAATCCATGAAGGAGAATATGAAACTAATGATATGTTTATAAAGAATTAGATACTGGGGCTGTTCTCTGCTTTGTCTTTTCTCAGGAAGGAAAAATTGCTAGCCCAGACACCTCCATTGGAGTTTGGAGTTTACAAGTTTCAGCCTGGGATGGTCCCTACCAAGTCCTCTTAACCACTGAAACAGATGTTTGAAAGAAAGAAAAAGGGTGGAGCCAAAAGAGTGGAATGTGATTCCTGGAGAAGACCCGCTGTGAATAAAAATGATCAAAAACTGATGTGGTCATTGTGGGATGAGGAAATAATAGTCTGGGTTTGTTTGTGATTTTTCTCATTGCAGGAGTAGCAGGTTTTTGGCTTTTTTGATCTGAGTGGTGGCCTATGTTATTCCATCCAAGGATTCCAGAAGAAGCTGTGGACCTCCGTATTCTACAAATTTCTACATAATGTGTTGGTTCTGTGATTGCAACTGTATCACTGAATGCTGTTGTTATCACTGTTGTGATTGTGGACCAGTCTGTCCCTGTGAAGAACCTTGTGATATAGTAATAGTGGAGGATTGGTTATAAAGGTGTAAAGGTCTGACATCAAAAGAGACTCTTTATCCCACATACCCAATTATAGGAGAAATTGAAATTGAGACAGCGGAAACACAACCTGACCTAAATTCAGTTATATTGGGAGATAGTTGGATATAGAATGGATAGATTTAATGTGTATGCTGAATATAATGTGTATGCTGAATAATTTGTTTTATTTTATAAATACAAGACAGGCTAATCAAACATATATTGGGACAATTATGGTAAGGGATGAGGTTTTGTACCAGGTTACATTTACATTTCAGATTAATGCTAATGCTGATAAATATATTAGCATGTTGGCACAAAACTATCAAGACCCTTGGGCTTTCCAAAATGGAAACATGTGCCCAGGATGGAGTAATATATGATGGATGACAAATAGTTGGTACTCTCATTGGACCCAAGATAAGAAAGAGAGAAAATATTTAGAAAAATTTGACAAAGCAGGGGAGAGTGACTAATAAAACCTTACATGGAATAAAAGAATAAATTGCTATAAAACATCAAGTAGATAAAGAACATTGGGAGGATTTTTGGAGTCCCTTTAATTTTTTTAAATAATCTATTTCCAGACCTTAGGGATTTGGCTAAAATAGAGACTACATTTTTATTACTAATTATAGTTACAGGAGTAATTTGTTGTTGCTATTTGCAGTGTTTTCAGTGCATTATTTCAGTATGCAAAGAATATGTTCTTTTAAGAGGACAGCAGAAAATATTACACATGATGTTAAATAATGTCCAGGTAACCTATGAAGAGGATATGGAAAGGGCAGAAATGATGTTACAAGAAATGTATCAATGGGTGGAAAATTCCAAGTAAGATAAAAGAAGAAAAGGGTGGATTGTGAGGTACACAAGAAATGTACATGTTGTAATTTTCCATTTCTGCTAAAGAAATAGGCATATAGAGCCACTTAGCTAAGATATTTTTAGGAAAGGAGATGTAGTAGGCTGAAGAGAGGAACTATATTTTTAGAATAGGGCACACTATCATAGAATAGCATATAGCTTATAAATAACATATTATTCAATTTATATAAGGCTTATTCTTTATAAGAACTGCCTAGAGTTAGTATCTTCTATATAAATAAAAATGTAAATGCTCGTTTGTTCAAAATCTTAAATCTCCGAAAGTTCTTCACCGATTGCTTTGAAATTTTGACACAACGTTGCATTCAAATACGCGCGTGTTTGTATTTACCTACTATTATATAGATGTCACACCTGTGACACAAACGTGCGCTTTCTCTTTTCTTTCTTTTCCATTTAACCAGACTGAGCCACAGCAATGCGTGGCTGGGTACAGCTAGTTTTAAAATATAACTATGAACCAAAGTGCAGCCATGTTTAACTGAAGCATGAACTCTGTTACACATATAGCTTCCAGATGGAAAGCAGGCATTCTTATAGAAAAACAAGGGAAGACATAAATCCTTTATAATTGCAATTATTCAGTATGGGTAACAATACATCTTATAGATAAAGCTATACCTGAGTTAGCAGGATGTTACAAATCATGTCACAGAAAAGGGAATGAAGATAAGACAGGAACAAAAAGGGCATTTGATCTAATAATTGGAGGGTCTGATAATTGTAATGGTTACTAGGCGGTGGAAAGCATGTGACCGGGTGGGCCTATCAACTGGGCTCACTTTGGAAGGATGTGGTGTGATGCACGGGACAGGGTATAAAAATCTATGCAAAAATTGATTCAGGTCTGGGATTTGCCATTACCAAGAGTTCCACCGCTTTATTAAAAGCTTTAATAAAACTTGTTTTGTTTTCCAACATCTTTGGAGTTGAATTTTTATTCCTCACAGACATAACACTTTTTTTTTCTAAACCAAAAATCTTGTTTGTATTCCTATCTTTTTTATTGAATGCTGATAAGTAAACTATATCGATATTTATTAGAACAAGATATGATTGAGGAACAGGTGAAAGAAATGATGATAATTTGGTGTAAATATTTTGGGCACAATATTGACTTGGACAATTGGCAAAGTTTATGGGGAAAAAACCTAAAAATTACTCTAGCAACCTCCTATAAGGAAAACCTCTGTTTTATAGGTGGCACCTCCCTCAACCAAGATTAGCACGAATGAACAAGGGGGAATCCTCGATATGCTGGAACTGTGGAGAGACCGTTGGGAATTACTACCACATGTGGTGGCAATGCCCAAAGGCCCAAAAATTTTGGAATTTATTAAAGAAATGGCTGGAAGAAATTTTGCTAATAGATATAGAGGCCAAACCGGAATTTTTCCTATTGAGAATTATAGAAAGAAAATACAAAAAAGATACAAATTATTTATTACTGCATATAGTAACAGCGGCATGAATAGCCTTCACTCAAAAATGGAAAGAGAAAGATATTCCAACCGAAGAGGAGATATTATTGAAAACCTTCAATTGCGCAGAAATGGATAGACTCACATTGGAACTCAAGGATAAAAGTGAAACTAAGTACTACAAAATCTGGGAACAATTTTATGATTGGATACAACAAGACAAATGTATAGTGTTAAAACAAAATATAGATTATAGACAAATGTATATTTAAAAGATAAATAAATATACAGAAATAAGGGGAAAAGTGTTAATATTATATTATAAATAGCGAGCAAAGCTTAAGAACTGTATGTCTATATGAGTATTAACATTACTGTAAAGTGACGGAAGATGTATGGAACTAGTGACGTCATATCTATGTCCAATGTGTTTTTAATTTTGTATTATTAATAAAACTCTGTAAAAAAAACAAAGAATGGGTCATGCTGGTTAGAGAAAACCAGCCAGTGTAAGCAATTGCTTTCAAACCCAACTGAGGGGAACTGAACATTATTTCCCAAAGCAATCATGTCTTCAGTGCATCTTCTCTTCCAAAACGTTGGG
>NW_015387408.1:208854-229886 GCF_001527695.2 Protobothrops mucrosquamatus
GAAGGTGGTGAAGACTTTCTCTTTCACCAAGTGGGGGGGTCAAATGTTGGGTTACTGGGGCTCTGGCTGGGGGTGATATGTGGCCTGGTTTTTTAATGGCTTCGTGGATTGGATTGTTTTTATTTTATTTGTTTACCAGCTAGATGGGCAGCATATAAATTTGATAAATATATAAATATATAGAAATAAAATATCACACAAAGGCATAAGAAGCAACCATAGATGATGGATCTATAGCAACAACCTCCCCCCCAGAGCTGCACCTGACATCTCTTAAAATCTCCCCAAAGGAAGGGCCAGCGTCTAAGTGCGAGTTAAAGGCAAGGCATTGGGACTTTGGTCTTCTGCTGGCCAGGCCAGAGGTCAGGGGGTGAGGGGCAATGGACAGAAGGGGGGAGCTGTTTGCATCTTCATCCCATAGTGCTGGCTGCCCTCAGCTTAGACTGTCTGCATTCAGCCCCCTTCCCTTGCCTGAATCTTGAAATGCCATGCAGTTATGTAGCTTTAAACCTTTTAATTAAAAATAGTCTTTCCTCTCACTCTTTGTGTTAATTTCCCCTGACTTGTCCCATCACCTCGAGCCTAGAAGAGGCCTAACACCATTTGAAAACAAATTTCACTTTTCCACACCCTCCCATTGAGAACAATCTGGAGGATCCTCCGCAGGCTAATGACTCCAACAGCGCTCACTGCCCCCTTCCATGAGATGCAACCCTGTGGGCCCCCCCAAGAAATGGGGGGAAAGGAAACTACTCTCAGGATTGCCAGGAGTGACAATTGATCTGGAACCTACAAAAAGAGCTTTCCTAGCTGGGGAGGGGGCCATGGCGGAAGGACAGGCTTCCTGAGATTGGAGCTCCACTATGATAGGTCTGGCTTCCAGAAGAAGATTTGGTCCTCTGACAAGGAAGCGCAAGCTTTGAGGAGGTGAAGTGCTTATTTTACAACCTGCAGTGGCTCCTGGCATCCATTTTGTGGTATAAACCCAGCCTGAGCAAATTGGGGCAAATGGAACTTTTGAAGGACAAAGTCAGAATCTTGGTGCTAAGAGGCACTTTGAAAATCATCTACCCCAGGGCTCCCCAACCTATTCTCCAAAGAACCTGAAGGCAGGACAAGAAACCATGGATGGAAACTAATCAAGGAGAGAAGCAACCTGGAATTAAGGAGAAACTTCCTAACAGTGAGGACAATTAACCAGTGGAACAGCTTGCCTTCGGAAATTGTGGGCACTCCATCCGTGGAGGCTTTTAAGAAAAGACTGGACAGCCACAAATCTGAAATGGTATAGGGTCTCCTGCTTGAGCAGGGGGAAGATGCCCGTGCAGCACGTGCTCCAGGTGGGTCTGGGTGACCTGAAAGTAGCTGGTGCTGTGCCTTTAGCAGCCCCTTTGGGTGGGATGCCAGGAAGCCTTGTCTGGCTTGTACTCACCACATCCCAGAAGATCAGTGCCATCTCTGCGTGGAGCTCTTCTGGATCTTGCCTCTAACAGAGAGTAGCCCTGGACTTTGCACTCTTTATTTCATTTCTTGGTGCAACTCCAAATTACCTGATTAGTCATTCACTGTAATGATTTCAAGAACAAAGGATGAAATGGTGCATCTGTCCGCTGGGTTTAGGCTGTCCATAGACTCTGTGATGAAGCATGGTGGGAAGAAGAGGCTTCAGAGAGAGCTCTTCTGCAGTCATGGCCTGCAGTGCTGCTGGATCTCCCCAACATCCCCTTGCTGGAATTCCCCACTTCAAAGGGTGCCATCTCAGTTACACTGGGACAGACAGAGTGCCACCAGAGTCAAGAGTCAGGTTTAGAGTTTGACAGGTATACCACATTTTCCTTATCCTTTTTAACTTTCCTATTTCCAGCTCCTTCTGGATTCACCAGAAGGGGACCAGAGGCTGAAGATCTGAGTCCAAGTCCCCCATCTCTCAACATCTCATCACTGTTCAGCACAAGGGCTGTAGATGACTAGGAATTTCTTTGATGCCTGTTCTTTGTCTTTTATTCTGCCTACTCTTTGTTTGTAAGATTGCTTCCCACATGCATTTGTTTTCTACTCTTGAATTACAGACCTTAAAATATAAGAGTTGGAAGGGGTCTTAGAGTCCAATCCCTTCCCCCTGCAGGAATACACTGATCTAGCATCCATCTTCTTTTAAACACCTTTAGCGGAAAACCTCCTCCCAAGGCCGTTGACTTCACTGTTGAGCAACTCTTCCCCACAGGAAATTCTGATGTCAAACTGAATCCTCATAACTTAAACTCATTGTTTCTTGTGTCCTGGAGTAATTTTGAATGATTCTGCTGCATCTTCCACTTGACAATGTTCAAATATTAAAGACCTCTAGCATGACTCCCAGCAGTCTTCTTCAGTTAAAAACAACCCATACCTTCTGTTATGTCGTGGGATGTCATTGACACAGCAGGTGCAGAAAGCTGCAGAGAGTCCCGAGCAGACCATGAGGCTGCCCGGGCCAGACAGGCTGTCTCCAGCCTATTGTGCATGCGCAAGGCGGGAAAAATACGTTGCATTTATTGGTTGATTCTGTTCCCTGCAAGGGGGTATAAAAGGGATCTGTGCCATTTTGTGTTGTTCTGTTGAAGATTGAATAAAGAAGCAACTGTTGTTACTCCTGCCTTGTCTCAATGCCTTACCAATGCACAGAACAGAACATTGGCGACGAAGGGTGGGATCGTGCTGCAAGAAAACAACAAAAGAATAATAGGCTGACTCACCATGGAAGGCCCGAAGTGCTTGGAAGTTCAGCGTTCTGACTTGTGTGACTCTGCCTGCCAGTACGAAGACGCTGGAGGAGAGCTTGGCAAGATTCGTCCTGGAACCCCTTCACAAGCCTGAGCAGCACGAAGCGTTGACGAAGCCGCCAAGAAGTAACAATGGCTAGGATTGGGCGTCTGTCCAAATTCGATACAGCACATCCTGAACATTGGAGTTCATATATGGCCAGAGTAGAAAACTACTTTCGGGTAAACCAAGTTCGGGAGGACGGGCTCAAAGCAGCAACGTTACTGTGTGTCTGTGGGCAAGAGACATTTGATATTGCCGAAAATCTGGTTGCCCCAGCATCTCTGGAATCCATCGCTTATGCTGAACTGAAGAAAATGTTAAGGGAACATTTTGAACTGAAGCTATCAGTGATTGCATGGCGTCACACATTCGAACAGCGGGACCAACGTCCAGGAGAGTCTGCTGCAGACTTTATTGCTGCTTTGTGACAAGCTGCAAAGCCCTGTGAGTTCAAAGACCTAGAGGAACGGCTTTGAGATCGGCTAGTTTGTGGTTTGAGGAGCCGTGAGCTGCAGCAAAAGATTTTTGCAAAGGAAGACATTTCCTTCCAGGATGCACTAAGGGAGATTACGGCCAATGAAGCAGCGGGAGGAGCTGTTAAGGCTTTGCGGCTCTCCAAGAACCCTACAAGTTTGGGCTCAGTCCATCAAGAGGTTGCTCGAGAGGTATCCGAACTGGATTCAGAAAATGAGGTCGACCGTCTGCAGCAGCCAGCAGAGCGAAGGCCCCAAGAGCGAGCTGACAAGGGGGCCGACAAGGCAGTTCAATTCCCTCAGTGTTTCAGATGTGGAGGACACTACAAGTGCTCCGATTGCCATTCCCACTCTGCTATTTGCTGGGCCTGTGGCTGGCAAGGCCACATAGCCACCGTCTGTTTGGGTCGCAAGAAAGACCGTCCATTGGAAGAATTGCCTCGGAAAGGTATCAGGGTCCCCCAGCCAGAATAGGGTGGATTTCTGCGTGTCCCGCAGGAGTGTTTTGAGAAGCAGGCCCCACCGGCCATTGAAGAAGAAGCTGCACATTGATGTCAAATTGCAGGGGGTCCCCTTAATGATGGAGCTGGACATGGGGTCAGCTCTGTCAATCATATCCCAGAACACCCTCAAGCAAATCTGCTGTAGAATCGGCCAGCGAGTTAAACTCAGGCCATCAAATCTGATTTTAACAGATTTTCAGAATTCCTGAGTCAGGGTGAAAGGGGAGGCCATGCTCAGAGTGCAGCGTAGGCAATTCAAAGGGTTTCTGGACATTGTTGTGGTTGAGGGCGACCACACAAGTCTAATTGGACTCGATTGGTTCGAGGCACTTGGGATTCAAGTGACTGGGCTACACAGCTTGCAAACAGCAGGCCTTGCAGAAGTTTGCAAGGAGTTTGCTGATGTGTTTAGCCCAGAACTAGGATTGTACAAGGGGCCTCCAATTGCTTTGCGGTTAGACCCATCCATTGCCCCGATTAGGATTAAGCCTCGTCGGGTGCCCTTTGCGCTTAAGCAAAAGATTAATGCCGAGCTGGATAAACTGCTTCAGCAAGGTATTTTGGAACCTGTGGATAGCAGTCCATGGGAAACACCCATAGTCACGCTACTTAAAGCCAACGGGGAAGTCCACATTTGTGCTGACTATAAATTCATGCTAAACAAAGCATTACAGCAGCACTCTTATCCGGTGCCTGTGGTGAGCCACATTTTGGCCTCGCTTAAAGGAGGCCGAGTTTTCGCCAAACTTGACTTGGCTCAGGCCTATCAACAGCTACCGGTTGATGAGGCAATGGCAGAGGCCCAGACGATCGTAACGCACCGGGGAGCTTTCAAAGTCAGAAGACTGCAGTTCGGGGTTAACGTAGCCCCTGACATTTTCCAAAGCATCATGGAGCAAATGCTCCGTAACATTCCGGGAGTTTGCCCATATTTCGATGATGTCCTCATGCAGGGGAATAACTCAAAAACCTGGCTGAAAGGCTTCGGTCCGTTTTGCTGCGTTTCTGCGAAGCAGGGCTGAAGCTTAAGCAGGAGAAATGCAAAATTGGAGTAACGTCCACTGAATTCCTGGGGTTTCACATAGATGCAGAAGGCATCCATCCTGCTAAATCTAAGCTCAAAGCGATTCAGCAGGCCCCAAGTAGAAGAGCGAGCTTCAAGCCTTCCTTGGGCTTCTAAATTTCTATCATTCCTTCCTCCCCCACAAGGCTGCAGTGGCAGAGCCGTTACACCGGCTCTTGGACAAACAGACTCCATGGAAGTGGACACAAGTCCATGAAAGGAGTTTTGCTGAGGTCAAGGCATTGTTGTCTTCAAATGCTGTTCTCATTTTAATGAGCAGCTGCCAGTGTGTATAGCCTGCGATGCATCCCCTTATGGGATCGGGGCTGTTTTAAGTCACCTCAAGGCTAATGGGACACAAGTCCACAAGGACTCTGTCATCTGCTGAGTGTAATTACGCACAGATAGACAGAGAAGCCTTGGCCATAGTGGCTGGCATAAAAAAGTTCCATGACTATATTCATGGAGACCATGGACGAACATGTCAAACTGGTCAGAGCAGTCCTAAACAAACATTGGGCAGCTCACCTTTATGCAAAGCTTTCTAAGTATGAATTTCATAAGGATAAAATAGATTATCTGAGATACCGCATATCCCCAGAGGGCATAAAAATGGACCCCGAGAAAGACCGAGCAGTGCTTGAATGGGCACCGCCCTGCATGAGGAAGCAATTGCAGAGCTTCCTGGGATTCGCCAACTTCTACTGAAAATTTATTCCCTCCTTTCCCCAAATAGCTTTACCAATCACAAACTTACTAAAAACCAGAGGGGAGGGAAAACCCAAGCCAAGCCAGCCATTAAAATGGACAGTAGAATGCCAAGCCGCATTCGAGAGGCTGAAAAAGCTCTTTTCCATAGAACCAGTTTTAAGGCACCCTGACACCAACAAGCCTTTTGTAATTCAGGCAGACGCCAGTGACGTAGCAGTGGGGGGCTGTACTGTTGCAAGAGAGCGACAAAGGGGCATTACAGCCCTGTGCATACACATCGAGAAAACTCACCGAAACAGAGCAGAGATGGGCAGTCTGGGAAAAGGAGGCATACGCAGTACGATGGGCTCTCCTCACCTGGCGGCACTTTTTGGAGGGGAACAATCACAAGAACCTGGAAGCACCAAAAATGCCCAGGAAAATTACCCCTAGGCAAGCACGGTGGTCACAACACTTCCACTATTTCAATTTCACACTGAAACGCCTGCCGGAGGGGGAAAATCTCTTGGCAGATGCATTATCCAGAATGCCACAATATAATAGCACTCGGACTAGTGTAACAAAGCCGCTCATGCCAGAAATGCAACTAGCAGCATGAGTAACTACCCAAGCACAAGCTAAACTCCAAAAGCCACAGGAATTGAATTTAGAAAAGCACTAGAAACCGAGAAATGGTTCCTAAGCCACAAAAACCTCTGCACTATCACAGATGGTCTACCCTGGGTGAGAGAGAAACTATACATACCTAAAAGTCAGAGACTGGCATTCATGCAATTTTGCCGCGATTCAAAATCTGCAGGTCATTTTGGGTTTGTGAAAACACTACACCTAGTTAAAAGGCAATTCTGGTGGCCGTCAATAAAGAAGGACATTGAAAGCTATGCCCAATTTGTGCTTCAGCAAAAAGATTACAAGGGAAGTCATCTGGATTGCTACAGCTGGTAGCAACCCCCTCGGCACCTTGGAAAGAGATCTCTATGGACTTTATAATGGAATACCAGATAGCAGCAGGAACACAGTAATCTGGGTCGTAACAGACCTATTTTCCAAACAAGTGCATTTTACCCCCTGCTCAAAGATCCCTACAGCAAAAACACTCACGAAACTGTTTGTTTAACACATATATTGATTGCATGGAGCCCCACAGCGCATCATATCCGATAGAGGAATGCAATTGACATAGGAGTTCTGGAAAGAGTTCCTGGTTCTGCTTTCTTAGGATGAGGTTTTGAAGTGGGCCCTGACACTGAGATTTGGCAGAAGTATTTACCCTGGTTGAGGAAAAAGGCTAGCTTCTTGGGGTTTCTGTCAAAAGTGGCCTTAAATTTTGGAGAGAGTGGGAGCCTGGGGGCTCCCCAGTACCCTGGCAGTGGCTACCCCATTCTGGGAGGGAAAATCCAGGGTTGGGTGCTGAACATCAGCCACTGTGGCGGTTGCTGACCAGCCACTCCAGAGGAGGAGCGGCTGCCCATTGTGGACCAGCAGTTCTGAATCGTGGGTTTGGGCCAGGTTGTGGAAAGTTAGTTGGTGGGGGCCAGGCTGTTCCCCCAGCTGCTGCAATCATGGTCCTCATTCTGGGTTGAGACGAGGGAGTCAGAGTAGCCATCACAGGTTGACCGGGACACTTGGGGGTCTAGGTCCAATCTCTGAAGTGATTCTCCTCCCCGCACATCCAGGCTGCTGAACCTCTCCCTCAGCTGCTCGACCCATCTGCTGTTGCCCACTGCCAAGCATGTACGCTCCATCGGTCCTTCTGAGTCCGAGGTTTTTCTCTTTTTCCAACCTTGGGCTCGGGCGAATTCAGGACCCAGACAGGCTAGCGGGAATTCAGCTTCAGCCGCCTTCCATGCTCCTTCACTCCACCACTCCACCGTAGATGGATGACCTCAGTCGCTCCAGTCCACCCCAGTGCCACTGGTAGTTCCAACCTCTGCCTTCAACTTCGGGTGAGTAGATGAGGTTGGCATCCCGGCTTCCCCACAGGTCTCAACTGGAGTTCTGCTCACCCCACCTAGCCCAGCACCATCCAGTTTCTCCTCCTCCTGCTCCATTTCAGGCATCTTCTCCTGAGTCTTCATGTCCCCTCCAGGATCTGCCAGATGGGCCGCAGGGGCTCAGGACCCCTTGTTGAATGAAATTGATGAGAGCTGTTTTAGTATCAAGGTTCTGACTGATGATTCCAACAGAGTTAACACAGCTGAGACAGTCCAATCTCTAATGCAAAACTTTATTGAGTACAGCATATCAGCACTGATTAATGTAAAAACAGCTCTGGCAAAAAAAGGTGCCAGACAGTAAATTAAAAGAATAGAAACTCCCCTTTCCCCTGACAGTATAAGTCACACCCTCCAATTAAGTATCAGACCTTTGTTATGAGAATTATCTTAGTTCTCAGCCAACGGTTTCTTCGATGACCTTGATTTCCAGGCTGGCTGGCTCAGAGGTGCATTGAGTACTCTAAACATCCCCCCTTCCCCCTGCTACTATGGATGAAGTGAAATAGGTTTCTTTGGATCTTGACAGGCGGGTACATGAGTGAGCATGAGCATTTGCCACTTGCACAAATGGAGCTATTCACAAGTATGAGCATCCGCCACTCATGCAAGTGGCACTTCATGTGCACATGCATGCTCACCCACCACTTGCACAGCATACTTCCGAATGGCCCACTAGTAAGTCATGGCCCACGGGTTGGGGACCCCTGGTTTAAAAGGTTTTCCTCCATACTGCAGAGGGCTGGACTAGATGATCCTTATAGTATGGTCCAACTCAACAATGCTGTGATTCTGTTGAATAGAATAGAATAGAATAGAATAGAATAGAATAGAATAGAATAGAATAGAATAGAATAGAATAGAATAGAAGGGACCTTGGAGGTCTTCTAGTCCAGCTCCCTGCTTAAGCAGGAGGTCCTATACCATCTCAGCCAGATGATTGTCCAGTCTCTTTTTAAAAACTTCCAATGATGGAGCTCCCGCAATTACTGGAGGCCAGCTGTTCCATTAGTTGATTGTCCTCACTGTCAGGAAGTTTCTCCTTAATTCTAGGTTGCTTCTCTCCTTGATCAGCTTCCAATCATTATTTCTTGTCCTTCCCTTTGGTGCTCTGGTGAACAACTGTGCCCCCTCTGCCTTCTGGCAGCCCCTCAGATACTGGAACACTGCTATCATTTGCCCCCTATTTCTTCTTTTCTTTAGACTAGCCAGACCTAGATTCTGCAGCCGTTCTTCGTACATTTTGGTCTCCAGGCCTTTGATCATCTTAGTTGCTTTTCTCTGAATTTTTTCCAAACTCTCAACATCTTTTTTGTGATATGGTGACCAAAATTGGCTGCAGTATTCAAGGTATGGTTTTACTAGGGTTTTATAAAGTGGTATTAGTACTTCGCGTGAACTTGATTCTATGCCTCTGTTTATATAACCCAAGATTGTATTAGCTTTTTGGTTGCTGCTGCACACTGCTGGCTCATGTTTAATTGATCGTCCACTAGGACTCCAAGGTCCTCTCGCAGTTACTGCATCCAAGCCAGGTCTCGCCCAATCTGTATTTGTTCCTTTGGTTTTTCCTGCCTAAGTGTAGAACTTTGTTTTTCTCCACATTGAAACTCATTTTGTTGGATAGGGCCCATTGTTCAAGTTTGTCGAGATCTTTTTGCAACCTGAGTTTGTCTTCTGAAGTGTTGGCTACTCCTGACAGTTTGGAGTCATCTGTGAATTTGATGAGTTCCCCTTCAATTCCCTCATCTAAGTCATTGATGAAGATATTGAAGAGTATTGGGCCTAAGACGGAACCTTGTGGTACCCCACTGCTAACTTCTCTCCATGTGGATGTAGTGCCGTTGAGGACTACTCGTTGAGTACGGTTTGTCAGCCAGCTACAGATCCATCTGGTGGTGGTGGTGTCTATTCCACCTTTTTCTAGCTTACTAAGCAGCAGATTGTGGTCTACCTTATCAAATGCCTTACTGAAATCTAGGTATACTACGTCCACTGCGTTTTGTTGGTCAACTAGTTTAGCTTTAGTTACTTTATCGAAGAATGAGATCAGATTGGTTTGATATGATCTGTTTTTAATAAACCCATGCTGACTGCTAGTTATGACCTGGTTTGCTTCTAGGACAGCCCTAATGTTCTCTGCCTTCTCGTGAACTGGAATCCATATTGTACATTCAGGCAGGAGAGTATTTTGGAGCTGTGAGCTTTCCTGAACCAAATTGGCAAGGATTAGTGAGCAGATTTTATATCTAGAACAGGAAGGAGTTTTATTTACAGCAAATATATAATAGGGTTTGGCCACCCCGTCCCCCAAGGAAGAGAGTGCTGGAGAGTGTGTCCATGCATGAGCCTGGGAAGAAAGGTGGAAGAAGGTGACGTTTGGAGACACAGAAGGGGCACAGTGGAAATCCCCTCTTCAGCTGCCCCCTAAAGGTCAGTAGGACATGAGGTGGTGAGGAATCAAAAGAGGTTTAGATTTCCAACAAATTAGAACCAAAAAGCATAGCAGGAGCACTGGCCTCGCAAGCCTGGGGGTAGGCTGGTAGATTTGGATTTCATGCCTAGATGAGTTTCAACTTTCTGCCATCAAGCATTCCACTTTTTTATTCTGCATATATTAATGGATGAATTATCCAACAATCTTGTCTTGCCCAATGGGCAGGAAGAACAGAAACAGGCAGGGTTAATGATCACTCTGCTCTCATGGTTTCCAAGGCTCAGTGGAATGAAAACCAGCTGGCCTTCCTCACTCAAAGCTCCTGAGTGAAGAGGAATTACAGGAGGATGCAAGGGCTCTTCTCCAACCTGGTAAGTAAGCAGGCAGTAAATGTGGTAGTCTGTGGCTGAGGGACATGGAGCACAAAAGTTTACTATCCCATCCTGCACCAGTAAGTCCACCTCTGGATCACCGTCTGGCTCCAGGGCCAGGATGGCACATTCCTGTGAGGCTCTGTGGCTTTACCCAACATGCTGCGGATGGCCTCATGGTTGTTTGGTTGCTTCTAAGAGAGTCTAGCTGCCATTTACCCACCATCCTACTTGGTTCTCTTGTCCTATGGACCCATTCTACCTTGGTATAGTTGTTACCCTTCTTCTCTCTTGTAGGCCCTTCCTGCTACTCAATCATTCACTTCAAAAATAATTGTAATTATAAGCCATAATCATCAAAACCCATAGAACATAGAACACAGAATAATAGGGTTGGAAGGGATCTTCCAGTCCAATCCTCTATCTATGGCAGGAGATCCCATACTATTTTGGACAAATGACTGTCCAGTCTCCTCTTGAAAACCTCCAGTGATGGAGTGCCCACAGCTTCTGGAGGGAAGCTGCTCATTGGTTAATTGTTTTCACTATCAGGAAATTTCTCCTTAGTTCTAGGTTGGATCTCTCTTTAATGATCCATCATCATTATGATATTAATGATTATAATTATTAATTATGATATTATATTTAATGACCCATCATGTTTCCTGCCATGGAAAACAATTCTAAGCAACTTCTGAACATGATTCCTCCTAATCACAGAACTTGGGATTCTCTAGCCCAGAATCCCCCTATGTTCTCTCCCCACCCCAGAATATATTTTTAGGGTTTCCCAAGGTTGGAAGACCTTCTGAAAGAGGCTGACTGGGGGCAACTTTTGTTCTGGTTCTTATCTGTGCTTTGCTCTCCCTACAGGGTCATTACCAGAAGTTCTTTCAAATGATCCTTGTCCTGGGGATTGGTGGGAACCTTGTCGTTGGCTACCAGATTTCTGTGATCAGTTACCCCTCTGTGGTAAGAGATATCTTGTTGGTGGGTTGGGAGGCAGAGACCCCTGTGCCAGATAGCACCCATCAGGGTTAGGGTTAGGATTCGTCCAAGGCTGCTTCCTATCTTTTCTGGACCCAGAAGACCACCATATGTGTGTCCACAATCCACTGCTATGCACTAAGACAGCTCCCTTTCTGTGTGTTGAGTGGAGTCATTCTAAGTCAGATGAAGTCAAATGAAGACAGAAAGCAAGTTAAAGTGGATTGCAAGCCCTTCATCTCCATATTAATCGATGTATTTGGCTGATAGGATAAAGTGAACTCTAAGGCCAGGATAGCTTTCAATTAGCAGCTTACCCTGATAGGTCACAGCCAAAGTGCTGGGCAACCCCCCAGTCAGGAGAGAAATAAATAGTCAGGAAGTGAAGGGGCAGGATTGGTCTGCTTCCCTTTGAATTTACTTCCACAGCCTGCCCTTTCCTTAACTCTAGGATGGAGTTGGTCCTAAGCCCCGGGTGCTTCAAGCAGGGCCACTTGGGCTCTTCCTCACGGCTGGATAGTGTGCATTTTTCCAGGCTGTGATCTGGCAGAAAAGCTGCCCTGCCTCCAAACCTCAGCTTCCCTGCTCCCTATTATGGGCTATCTAAGTCAGCCAGATGATTTTTAATCTTTGTTTTTGCCATGAGAAGCTCATCTGCCAACCGGGTGCAAATCAGTGGCTCCCTCCCACTTCATGGGGCTCCTCCATGAAGTTCCATTGACTGCTCAGCCAGAACACTTTCTCTGCAAACGATACACATCAATCAGGCCAGAACTTGCATGGATGTGGACCTTGCTTCATCCCACCCACTTCAGCTGCCAGCCAAGATTTTATTCATTTATTTTCCACATGAATCAATCAATCTCCTCCAACAGCAGTAGTGCTTTGGCTAAATAAATACATAAATACATTCTGGGCAGATAGGCCTGTTCTGTGCAAGCCAGATGCCTTGTCTCTCTTGCAGCCAAGCCCAAATGGACTTGAGGATATGTGCCCATCAAAAGGAAGCAGACCAAAACCCACCTGCCCATGAGGCTGGGACTTAGGCTCTCACATCCTAACCAACCACCTGACAGTTGAGATATTCCTGGTTAAAAGCAACAACAGCAGCAATAATGTAGGCTGCACAAACTAAGTGTCCAGCACCATTGATGATATGCATTGGCCATATAACCAATGCATCAATAGCCCAATAGTCAGGCCAACTCTCCAGCCTCAAGTTTGACATTTTCATGGGTTTTGGGCCTCATACTGAAATGCTACAAATTCCTTTTCAAAGGGATTGTTTATTATGGCAGATGGTACCGTAGGTTTTTCTTTTTTAAAAATAGTACCTGTTACTATGGATGTGTATTGCTTAAAAATATTACAAGGACCATTTAGGTCTACCCCCCTCCTGCCATTGCTGGAATTAGGTTCACTTTATCTGCAAAGAGTAAAGCAGGGCTTGCTCAGACACTTTCACGTTGCAGGACTTGCTTGTAGGCTTGGTGTGCAATGCAGTCAGCCACAGCTTTGGGGGGCAAAAAGCTTCCTGTTCTGCTGAGGAATTCAACAGTAATTTAGCCTGGAAAAGAATCCCCATCACCATCATCACCATTTTGGCTGACATCTCTTCTTCCCTCTGTTCTCAGTACATCAAGAGGTTTATGAATGAAACCTGGCTGGAGCGCTCTGGAGCCCCCCTCAGTGAAAAGACGCTGCTCTTCCTGTGGTCATTTGCTGTGTCTGTCTATGGAATAGGAGGCCTGCTGGGATGTCTCTGCAGCGGATTCCTGACCATGAAATACGGGAAGTAGGTGTGCCCTACAAGATGCCAGAAACCTGGCAGCCTCCTTGGGGCATTGCTGAGAAACAAATGCATCAACCAGTTGCAAAAGAAACTGCCAGGCTGCTGGTCCAGAAGAAACAGGGGAGCCAAAAGCCAACAGGAGAGCCACAAAACAGCTGCAGGCCTCTTGAAACTCAGAAGCTTGAAGTTGTTTTATAAACTTTCTTTTGGTCTAATAAATATAGGAAATCAATGGGCTTATTCAAATACAAATGCAAAAGGGATTTAAAAAGGGGATGTTTCTTGAACTGTTCATGTTTCCACAGGACCGTTGGCCCTGTTGGTATCTGGGATGCTGCCTCTGTTTTAGAAAGTCACCCTGATTCACTCTTAAACCTTGTTCTCCCACACTTGTGATTTAACTCCCTGTCGCTTTTAGACGGGCAGGCAACTTTCCCGGTCTGCTGGCAGGAGGCCTTCCCAGCAGGTGGTCCCTGGGGGTCCAGGGCTTGGTGGGAGCAGTGGATGGAGCCAGCCCCATGAACCAGGCTTGTAGGCAAGGCAGCCCAAGGCAGGGAGGTGGCTAATTTTCTTTCCTACCCCTTTTTTGGGCCCCAGAAAGAAATGCCAGCTGAGCACAGACCTCCTGGTCATCCTGACTTCCCTAGTCATGGTCTGCAGCAAGAGAGCCAAGTGCTTTGAAATGGTTCTGCTTGGACGATTTGCTTACGGGATAAGTGCTGGTAAGAAGCCTTAGAAGACTCGGCTTTAATGTGGCTTTGGATATTCTCTGGAAAAAGCCCAGGGGCCCAAAGTCAGTCTCCTGCCACATGACAGCCAGCTTGCCAGGGAACCCCAAGAGAGAAGGCTGCTGTTGCTGTGCCCACATCCACTGATTCTCATGGGGGACAATAGCTGGTCAGCCT
This sequence comes from Protobothrops mucrosquamatus, assembly GCF_001527695.2. NCBI lineage: Eukaryota > Metazoa > Chordata > Lepidosauria > Squamata > Viperidae > Protobothrops > Protobothrops mucrosquamatus. The sequence continues at coordinate 222,896 of NW_015387408.1, forward strand.
TTGGAAGAAGAGGGCCATTGGCTGCATCCACCAGGGCTCTTCTGTCCTTCCAACGTACAGAATAATAGAGTTGAAAGGGACATTGGAGGTATTCTAGTCCAACCCCCTACTAAAGCAGGAGACCCTATATCATTTCAGACAAGTGGCTGTCCAATCTCTTCTTGAAAACCTCCAGTGATGAAGCACCCACAACGTCTGGAGGCAAGCTGTTCCACTGGTTAATTGTCTTCACTGTTAGGAAGTTTCTCCTTAATTCCAGGTTGCTTCTCTCTTTGGTCAGTTCCCCACCATTGTTTCTTGTCCTGCCCTCTGGTGCTTTGGAAAATAGGTTGACCCCCCTCTTCTTTGTGGCAACCTCTCAAATACTGGAATACTTCTATCATGCCCCTCTCAGTTCTTTTCTTTAGACTAGACATTCCCAATTCATGCATTAAAGTTAAAACTTGTGACATGAGCACTCTCTGGACTCTCCACTGAAAAACTTCGGGGTGCCCTGGTGATCTGATGCAGCTCTTGCCATCTGCCTAAGTCAGCAAACAACTCTGCTCCCGTGACTGTGTGATTATTTCAAATTTCAGTAGTTTCTGATGGTCCTTCCTTTCTCCTTCCCTTCCTTCTAGGCTTCTGCCTGGCCATTCATTCTCAGTACATTGGAGAAATCTCCCCCAAGAAATGGAGAGGACTTGCAAATGCTACCTCTGGATTCTTTTGGTCTCTGGGGAAATGCTTGGGCCAAATCTTGGGACTCAGGTACAGAAGGAGCAGACGAGGAAAGAGGGAGGGGGCTGCTCCTCCACCCCCAACCTCCATTCTCCTATTCTCCAGGGAGCTCCTGGGAACCGATCTGTCCTGGCCGCTGCTGCTGGCCTTTCCTGGTGTGGCGGCCTTCCTCCAGCTGCTCCTCTTGCCCTTCTTCCCTGAATCTCCTCCTTATCTCTTAATCCAGGAGGGAGATGAGGAAGGCTGCCTGAAAGGTGAGTTGTCCTTAGAAAGATTGGTCTCACCACAGAATGACCAGGGTGGGGCCGGTCTTGGCAAATGTGTTGTCCAAACCTTTGACTGGCCAGGATTGAGGAGCTGGAGGTGGCGGAGACTTCAGCTTCTCTGCCAATCTCTGCATCATCACCATCATCGTCTTCATTGTCATTATCTAGTGCTTCTTTGGAAGGGTCCGGAATGTGCTGTGCCACAAGAACGTTATCTGAATGTTGAAGGGAAAGGCAACAAGAGCAGCTTATTTGGCTAAATATATTTGGGAGGTACTTAGAAGAATTCTGCTCAATGTGAATGAGCAGAATGAGAGGACAGTTATGGAACATAATCCTTCAATAATCCCTTCCCTCATCTGGCCCTTCCCTCATCTGGATGATCTTGGACAGACCTGCTGGCCTGCAATCTGTGGCTGTCATAAGAACAGAAAAATTGCAGTGATTGATGTTCTTACTACCACAGGATTATCCTTAAGAGAGGTCCTTACATGTGTTTTATCTGATGTACTCCTTGAGGAGCCTTTTTGGAGGCTTCATTTCCTGGAACTTTTCTAAAAACCGGGATGCACCACAAGATCTATGAACAGGCCACCCGGGAATAATGTGGTACAGGGGTGCTGTTGTCCACCATCATTCCAAGCAACAACTAAGGCCTCATTCATAGTACGAGACCCTCAAGAACAATCCCAAGGTCCTTTTGAAACCCAGTGTCAGAGCCCACTTCAAAACCTCATCCCAAGAAAGCAGGATTCTTGGAACAGTTTCTTCCCAAAAGGAACTTTTATTAGGAGAAGCTGATAGCAGGCATAATAAGCAGGATCTGAGGGTTTCCCGTTCAGATCAATAGGTTAAAGGAGTCCCAAGCAAACCCCACCCCAATAGTTCATCCAGTCAGTTTGAATGGGCCAATCCTCAGGTGTTAAGTCTGCTGTGGGAAAGGAGCTGATAATGGAGTCATTCCCATGCTTGTGATGAGGTTGTTGGGTCTTCGCACCTTCCCTTCTGCAGTGATAGATAAGCCAGATAGTCGGAGGCACATTCCTTTCTCACTCCAGGTTGACATCAAGGGAGAGACAGTTCAAAGAGCAAGTATGTAGGAATAGTGGAAAGGATACATTGTAGCAAAGCAGAGAAACAAACCTCAGAGCCTTCCCCCCTCCCCTTCAGGAGAATGGCAGAACCCTCAGTAAGAAATAGAAAGGAATGAAATGGATCCCCCCCCCAGTGTAAGAATAGGTTCTGACACCCAGTATGGTCCTTTAGGTACCTAAAGTGGACCAAAGGAGTGTTTCCAGGCTCCTACATCAGAGACCAGTGTGGAGAACTACAAAGCCATCAGGGAGTGATCTAATCATGATGAGAGATAGATATTAATATCTCCAGATCACATGCCACTGGCCCAAGACAAAAAACAGATTGAACATCTGTCCTCTGCTAAGGCGGGTCCATGGGAAGACAGGGAAGACAGGTGAAATCTCCCAGTGCATAAGTCCATAAGCCATAAGACCAGAGAATCAGGCAGTTCAAACATTTTTGTTTTTCTATCCAACGAGCCCATTCCTTAGCAAGCTGTGAGCTAGAGCAGGGTGTCTCAACTCCAGCAACTTAAAGATTTCAACTCTCAGAATTCCTTAGCCCCAAATCATAAAGTTGCTGAGGGGGAGAAACACTGAGCTATAGGAACAAGCCAGTGCATTATGAGGCCAGCTCCCCCCCTCCGTGGGCTCCTTTCCCAGGGACCACTTAGAGCACGGGTGTCAAACCTGATCGTATCACGTGACATATCGTGATGTAGCATGATGTTTTTTGCCTTTGTGGAGCTGGGTGGGCGTGGCCTGTGTGTGATGCATCCGGCCCGTGGGCCGCCAGTTTGACACTCCTGCCTTAGAGGTTGGGGCAGCTGCCTGCAAGGATGAGAACTGCTTCTCTGTGGCTCTCGTGGCCTGTAAGGCTTTTCTGGCTGTGGGGAAAAGGGTGCTGCTGCCCAGAAACAACTTGACTAATCTTTGTGACCTAGCATCTTTTCTGCTTCCCCAGCAATGAACCAGCTGTGGGGCCAAGGGGATCACCAGGAAGAGCTTGGTGAGCTGAAGAAAGAAATGGCCCCAGGAGGGCAAAGAAGCAAAGTGCTTTGGCCAGGACAGTTGCTCTATGATGCATCGCTTCGCCAGCAACTGATCATCCTGATGGCTGTCATTGTCACTGTGCAGCTCTGTGGCATCAATGCAGTTAAGTGTCCCTTCCTCACACAATCTCCCCAGAACGGAGGGAGAACCAGCTGGTGCCTGCAGCCTAGAAACTGCCAGGCTTCTCCAGCAAAGCTCCTTAAAGAAGGGGGCCTGGGTGGCTAATCAGGCTAGGGAAACAGATGACAACATCTGGAGGGAGACAAACTGGGGTTATAATATGGAAAGGTTAACACAAAAAATAAATTAGGAAGGCAGAACGACAGCAGGGCATTCCCAAAATTTCACAAATCCTGTTGCCACCAGCATGCCATCTTGATCAAGACTGGAGGAACAGCAAGAGGCTGGAGAGGTCCTTCTGAGCCAGGCATTCCTCCAGGCCCCACTTTGGGCAAAAGCCCAACTACACAGTCCCTCTCTTGTTTTTCACCCTGGAGTCCATGGTTTTGTCTCAGCGCAACACAAGGCCTTCTCCCGCTCATCTCCTGGGCTGCCCTCCAGCGGTTCAAGCCTAGAACAACTCACCACAATCCACTTGCTGTGGCCAATTTACCACTACCAACTTGCTGCGGCCAACTCGCCGTGGGACAACTTGCCATGGAACAAAAGTTACAAAGTATCAAATAAACAGAATAGAATCATTAAAGAAAGGATGCAAAAGGAGAAACAAAATGAAATGTGAATGACAAAAATTAAATAATTAAATAAAAGTGTTGAATTGTCCCCCAGTGAGTTGGCCGAGGCAAGTTGGCCAGACCAATATGCCAAGATCTTGCAACATGGGAGCTGGCTTAAAAGAAGTGGCATTTTCTCCTCTTGAAATCCTTGCAAGAAGAGAAGGAGACTTTGGGGGGGGGGGAACCAACTTTGTTAGCCCTGAGGCAGAACTGCTGCAGAATGGGATGATTTGCCATGGCCAACTTGCTGCGGCCAACTCACTGGGGGACAATTCAACACTTTTATTTAATTATTTAATTTTTGTCATTCAAGGATTTTAAGAGGGGGAAATGCCACTTCTTTTAAGCCAGCCCCCATGTTGCGAGAGCCTGGCATATTGGTCTGGGGAGGCAAAGGGTCTTTTGCCCACCAGCCATCTCGGAGGGTAGCAGGGATCTGCAGGCACAACAACAGTGCCCTGTAGGAAGGAGGACCAGTCTCGGGTTACAAGCTTGGCCAGCTTTGGCACATTTGCCCTTCAGCTGCTCCCCCCCCCAATTTCCTCCCACCCGCCACCCCTACAGTCTGAGAGTTTGAGCTGCTGCTTCCAGGAGGAGTGGGCCAGTCGCAGCCCTCTCTGTAGAGCAGTGGTTCTCAACCTTTTTAATGCCGCGACCCCAACCAGTTGTAAGTCGAGGACTAAACCGATCGTAAGTCGAGGACTAAACCGGTCGTAAGTCGAGGACTACCCAACCGGTCGTAAGTCGAGGACTTTCCCTGCCCGGGAGCACCACGCATGCGTGGTTCCGCCCCCTGTGCCTGCCGAGGCGTAGCTGGCAAGCGGCAGAGATGGAGCAGACTGACCACCAGCTGGCCCAGCCCAAGGGAGGTAAGGCACCTGCCGGAAAAGGGGAAAAAATGGTGGGCAAAAAAAATGGCAGACAGCCTTGCTTGGCGACCCCCATGAAATGGTCGATTGACCCCAAATGGGGTCCCGACCCACAGGTTGAGAACCACTGCTGTAGAGTCTTGTGAGCAAATTGGGGGTGGAGGTGGGCAGAAAATGACAGCAGCCACTGCTAAATGCAGACCTTCACAAGGGACCGTAGCACTGAGCTTCTGGGGCAGGGGCAGGTCTTTACTGCTTCTTGGCAACTATGAGCATCTCCTTTTTCCTACTTAGGTTTATTTCTATGCTTTTGAAGTGCTTCACAATGCAGGTTTAGAAGAGAGACTTATCCCCTATGTCTGCCTGGGCATCGGCTTCTCTGAGCTCTTCTCGTCTTTCCTCTGTGTAAGACCTTTCTAAATAGTCCATTTTATTCTGAAAACCTCCCTTCTCTTCCAGTGTTATGTTGCTATTATGAATCTTCTTCTGCGTCAGTCACTATTCTTCCCACACCGTCCTCCATGATTCCCCAGAGGCACAGCCTGCATCCCTGCTTAGAGCATGAGATTGCAAGCCCAAACTCTCACCAGGACCACTTTGGGCTGCCTGCTAGGTTCAGCAAAGCCTTTGGCCAGCCTAGGTCCCCTGACGTTTGACATCCTGGCAGGCCTGGCACCCTCGGACCCCTTGGAGGGGGAGGCACACGCTCCTGGGCTAAATCCCAATCTGGATTGGGCTGTCAAGCCAACTGGAGCCATCAGACTCCCACAAGGACCAATTTGACCATGCAATTCCATGGGGTTGAGAGACCAGAGGTGCTGGGTCTACAATTCTCAAAAAGGAAAAAAGGACCAAAATGTCATTTCTATTGTTTTGAATTTGAATATAAAGGTTCTGCTTGATACCTATTATTTGAATTCAGATGTCAGGAAATCCACCCATGTTTCCCTGACACTGGCACGTTCCCTTATTTCTCCTCTTCAGATATTTGCCATTGAACGGTATGGACGAAGGCCACTGCTGTGGAAAGGCTGTGGGTCGATGGCCTTGGTGCTCTTCTTCCTCACAGGGACTCTTTTTCTGCAGGTGAGAAGAAAAGCTTTTTCTGGAAATTCTCTGTTTTGGCAGAGCAGGCAGCCTAGTTAGCCTCATCCCCTATAGGAAATGAAAGCTTAGTGCCATCAAGGGAAATTCAGTCTCTTCACTTTATGGTGAATATTTGTCTACATTATTTTGATAGTCCCGTATAATTCTAATGATCAAATCCTAAAATCTTCTTTCAGTTTCTTGGAAAAAGTCCAGTAATGGCTTCCAAGCAGAAATAAAATTTTGCCATCTCTGTCAATTCCACCAGCTTCACCATCCATTCTTCCAGTGTACCCTTCCACTTTGGGGCATTTAAAGGTCTCAGTGCCATTCTCACATGTAAAAGCAAAGGTCCATGAAATGACTCGATTTGTTTGTCCATTAAGCCAAAAAGAAAACCCTCTAATTTCAATTGTACCTTCACTTTAAATCTTCTGCATCAGGAGGCAGGTTGGCCCACTACTTCACCCCACAGCATCTCAGTGGGATTTAGATCCAGGCTTTGACTTGGGTATTTCAGAACCCCCCATTTCTCTCTTTTTCCAGGCATTCCCTGCTGTATTTATTGGAATGTTTGGGGTCATAGTTATGGGAGAAGGCTGGAAAGCTGGCTATTGCCAACCTTGCAAGGTAGACCAAACAGGAAACACAGCCACATTAACTAACTCAACTTTATTGTAAGGTTACATTAACAAGAGTTGTCCTGCCAGCACACTTACTGCCAAAGAACTTAAGGAGAGTCCCTCCTGGGTCTCTTCTCCACCCACTGCTAGGCAGCTCTGGACCGTGCCCTCTCTTCTCTGACCTTTCCTGAGGCAGCATCCCTTCTCCCAAAAACTTTCCCACATACCACTTCATCACTCTGGGATGCTTGACTTTGGATTCCTGCCCAGAATAGGGTGTCAGATTTGATGGCCTAATGGCCTTTCTGAGTTTGCAGCGTTCCATCTAAGACTTTTGACCAACTCTTCCAATCAGTCTCTTGATGAGACTGAATACAGCTGCCTGGGCTGCCGATGGGAAGGAGGACTCCTGCAGCAATGGTGGGAGTGCAGGCAGCGCCTGTCCACCATTTGAACCTTCTTCCAGACAAGGAAGCCTGGCCTTGCTTGGTGAAGCCTCCTGTTTTCTGAGAAGGATGCATTGACCAGAGAGCCCCATGCTGGGGAGGGGCTTCTGCAAAG
>NW_015387408.1:231687-244640 GCF_001527695.2 Protobothrops mucrosquamatus
GAGACCGGGCGATAATTGGCCAATACATCTGGGTCCAGGGAGGGCTTCTTAAGGAGGGGCCTCACCACCGCCTCCTTTAAGGCCATGGGGAAGGCACCCTCCCCTAAAGAAGCGTTTACAATTCCCTGGAGCCAGGCTCGTGCACCCCCCCGAGCTGCCAGCACCAGCCAGGAGGGGCACGGATCCAGTAAACATGTGGTTGCATTCAGCCTCCCCAAGATCCTGTCCACGTCCTCAGGAGCCACAGAGTCAAACTCCTCCCATATGCTGGGCACTCCACTCTCCTGTAGACAGCAGAGAAGATGGAGAGCAGAGAGCACCTAATCAGAAAAAAAATTGCTTTTTATAACTAATATACATCACAAGGTTTCTGCGCATCTAAAAAGTTCCTTTGAATCTCCTTATTTATCCTGGCGTTACATTTCTGCATCTCTAAGCGTGAACACACAATAGCACAATAGCTGGCAATTAGCCCATTAACTTTGTTACTTTGCAGGCCGGTAGAGAGCTGTTACATTTTAAAGTCACAGCAGAGAATCGAGAAGGGAAAGATTTACAATCCAAGGAGAGAGAGGGGGTGGGAGGCTAGCTGTAAGGACCCACTTCAACCCCACATCTTAAGAAAGCAGAACTCTTGGAAACAATTTCTTCCAACAGGAACTTTTATTAAGAGTAGTTGATAGTAGGCATAATAGACAGGATCTGAGGGATTCCTTACAGATCGATACTTTAAAGTGTCCCCAAGCAAATCCTACCCCACAGTTCATCCAGACGATTCAAAACCAGCCAATCCCCAGGTGTTAAGTCCATTGTGGAAAAAGGGGGAGATAACATCGATCCGGCTCTGGTTGCAGCAAGATGTTCAAGCGGCTCTTCGCACCGTCTTTTGAGAAACGGAGAGATAAGCCAGGATCCGGAGATTGTATTTTTTTCTCCCCCCCCTTTTCCTAGCTGACAGGTTAGGGATAAGAAAGTTCAGAGAGAGATACAGTGCAGGAAGCAATTTGTTACATTGTAGCGGCCAGCGGACACAAAAGCAGTAAATGAAGCAAAAGGTTACATTGTAGTGAATAGAGGAAGCAAAAGCAATAACCCTGCAGGCACATCCCCCCTCCCCCTTGGGAGTATGGCAGAACCCAGGGAAAGGTGAGATTTGTTTTTAGATCAGAGGGAATAGATAGAAATGAAATAGAAATGGGTTCTGACACTAGCGAAGTGTTGCAATTTCTTAGCTAGGCTTTACCTTGAAACAACACAGTATAACGTAACAGAAACATTTTCTTTGGTTAGCACAATTTAGAAGCACATAGAGAAAGCAAGCAAAAATAAATGGACAATAGCTGTTATACATGAGAGATTGGTTATACATAAAAGATTATATTTTGAAAGATTATACTTGGCTTGATCTCTAAACACCTCATTCCAATAGTCCAAACAAGAATTGATTGGAGCGTGGGTGACTGTGAGAAGTGCACACTGGCCAGGAATGGATGTAACTGGTATACCACACGCAGTTGTGCAAAGGCCCTTTTGGCCACAACTGCCATCTGTTCCTTCCACAGGATCCATGAGTCCAGGGAAAAAAGCCAGATTGTGTGCAACCCCACCCAGGAGCAAAGATGGCAATGGGAGCTTCTTCCTTTGTGCAGTCAGGCTCACCAACAACAGCCGTTCCTCTCACACATACCGTAAACGTCTCACAGAAATAGACACACACAAACATATCCTCAGCCTTTCCAGAAGAGTGATAAGGAAAAGGGGGATGGAGACATTTTCTTCTGAAGCAGCGCAGACAACTGACATAATTTGCATCATTTGGACAATCATATTTTTATTTATTTATATCGTGCCTTTATTATTTTGATGAATAATTCAAGGTGGTGAACATAGCCAATACTCCTTCCTCTTCCTATTTTTCCCATAACAACCTTGTGAGGTGGGTTGGGCTGAGACAGACTTAAAAGTCTCTCTCAGTTGCATCAGTTCTGCATCAGTTGCAGAAAATGACATAAATGGATGCAAATAAGGTAAGAATATCAATTATGGAAATGACCTAAGTAGATACAAATGATATAAAAGTTAATTATGCAGATTACCCCAATTAAGATTTGACTGCCATTGGACTATAATGGACACTCCTTGCCCCTAATACTCCATTAAATTGAACTGAACTAAATAAAAAATAGTATCTGACAGAGTTATTGGGGATTTATTGCTTTTCTTTTTTTTCCATTTCTGGATGGTACTGTTGATGTTTTTGTTTATAGACCCAGAGAAGACTGTGGATTGCCATGCCACTGCTAATGGTTCTCTGGATAAATGAATTCTTGCTCATCCTGGGCTAAAAAGGGTCTCTCTGGGTTTGAACATATTTCTCTATATTGTCCCTCTTAGATGGAGCCACGTTCTCTATTATGATGGAAATTTTCAGCCAATCCTCCAGGCCAGCAGCATTCACGGTCGGTGGTTGTCTAAACTGGGCAGGCCTCTTTGTTGTCGGAATTGCCTTCCCCTTTGCTGAGGTCAGTTTTTCCCAGCCCTCCATTTCTGTCCCCTGAGTGGCCTTCACATGGCAGCCACACTTGCTTCAGGCACTGGGTTGGGCTGCAGGTGAGGAGATGCACCGCATAGAGACCCATCTTGGTTGGGAATGAGCCCTTCAGCCAGGCCAGGGCAGTCACTAAATGTGCCCAAAGCGGCTGGAAATAGCAATAATATCAACAATACAGAACAGTAATAAAGATGGTTATTTAGTTGGAGGTGAAACCATATGACAGATGACTGAAGGAACTAGGTATGTCTAGTCTAATGAAGAGAAGGACTAGAGATGATACGATAACCATCTTCCGGTTCTTGAGGGGCTCTTACAGAGAGCAGGGGGTCAATCTATTCTCCAAAGAATCTGAGTGCAGAACCAAAAAGTGGAAGATCATGAAAGAAAGATTCAACCTTTGTTGAATTTGTGTCTTCACACAAAAAGAAATTACACAAGCAATAGAACATAGTCAAACTAGAGTCTTGGACTTCAAGAGAGCTAATTTCAATAAACTTAGAGAGGGTTTGGGAAAGATTCCATGGATGAGAATCCTCCAGGGGAAAACAACTCAAGAAGCTTGGGAAATTTTGAAAAGCAAGATAATAGAAGCCCAGTCTAGCTCAATACCAACAAAGAAGAAAAATAACAGCTCTCAAAAGAAACCAGCATGGCTGCATAAAGAACTCTCTGATAAATTGAAAGATAAAAAGGACAAGTATAGAAAGTGGAAAGAGAGGCACATAACTAAATCAAAATATCAACAAATAGCCCGAGCCTGCAAAGATGAAGTGAGGAAAGCTAAGGCTCATAATGAACACAGGCTTGCGACCAAAGTCAAAAATAACAAAAAAAGAGCTTCTTTCAACATGTAAAAAACAAGAAAAAAGTGATGGAAATGATTGGTCCATTAGTGGGTGAAAGTGACAAGAAGGTGACAAGCAAGAACTATTTAACTTGTTTTTTGCATCTGTCTTTACACAAAGGGAAAAAACAGACCAGCCTATCAAAAATAGTGCCATAAAAAACAGTATAGAAACGCAAATTAAGATAGGCAAGGAAATGATCAGTTAGCACCTGTCCAGGCTAGACGAGTTCAAATCACCAGGACCAGATGGATTACACCCCAAGGTTCTCAAGGAACTGGCAGATGTGATCTCAGAATCACTGAACTATATTTTTCAAAGATCTTGGAGCACTGGGGAACTACCAGAGGACTGGAGATGTAGTTCCCATCTTCAAAAAAGGAAAAAAAATGGATCCAGGAAATTACAGACTTATCAGCCTGACCTCAATACCTGGGAAGATTCTGGAAAAGATAATCAAACAACGAATCAGCAAACACCTAGAGGCAAACAAAGTCATTACTAAAAGCCAACATGGGTTTGTCAAAAACAGATCATGCCACACAAACCTTATTGCATTCTTTGATCAAGTGATAAAATTAGTGGATCAGAGGAATGCTGTGGATATAATTTACTTGGACTTCAGTAAGGCATTTGATAAAGTAGATCACAACCTACTACTCGATAAAATAGAAAAATGTGGGTTAGACAACATCACCACCAGATGGATTCGTAGCTGACTGACCGGCCGTACTCAGCATGTGGTCCTCAATGGAACTGCATCCACATGGAGGGAAGTGTGTAGTGGGGTGCCCCAGGGCTCTGTTCTAGGCCCAGTGCTCTTCAACATCTTCATCAACTATTTGGACGAGGGGATAGATGGGGAACTCATCAAATTTGCGGATGACACCAAGCTGGCAGGAATAGCCAACACTCCAGAAGACAGGCTTAAGATACAGGAGGACCTGGACAGACTTGAACACTGGGCACTATCTAACAAAATGAAATTCAATGGTGAAAAAAATAAGGTTCTACATTTAGGCAAGAAAAACCAAATGTACAGGTACAGTATAGGGGGTACCTTGCTCAATAGTAGTAACTGTGAGAGGGATCTCGTAGTCCTAGTGGACAATCATTTAAATATGAGCCAGCAGTGTGCTGCAGCTGCCAAAAAAGCCAACACAATGCTGGGCTGCATTAACAGAGGGATAGAATCAAGATCACATGAAGTATTAATACCACTTTACAATGCCTTGGTAAGGCCACACTTGGAATACTGCATCTAGTTTTGGTCACCACGATGTAAAAAAGATGCTGAGACTCTAGAAAGAGTACAGAGAAGAGCAACAAAGATGATTAGGGGACTGGAGGCTAAAACATATAAGGAACGGTTGCTGGAATTGGGCATGTCTAGTTTAACGAAGAGAAGGACAAGGGGGGGGGACATGATAGCAGTGTTCCAATATCTCAGGGGCTGCCACAAAGAAGAGGGAGTCAAGCTATTTTCCAAAGCACCTGAAGGCAGGACAAGAAGCAATGAATGGAAACTGACCAAAGAGAGAAGCAACCTGGAACTAAGGAGAAACTTCCTGACAGTTAGAACAACCTGCCTCCAGAAGCGGTGAATGCTCCAACACTGGAAGTTTTTAAGAAGAGACTGGACAGCCATTTGTCCAAAATGGTGTAGGGTTTCCTGCCTGAGCAGGGGGTTGGACTAGATGACCTCTAAGATCCCTTCCAACTTTATTATTATTATTATTATTATTATTATTATTATTATTATTATTATTATTATTATTATTCCAAAAAAACCACTGCAAAAGACAAACTAGAAACAAAAATTAAAATAAGCAAGAAAATGGTAAGAGAACACCTATCCGACCTTGACAAATATAAATCACCGGGACCCAACAGATTATATATCAGAGTTCTGAAGGAGCTGGCAGATGTTATCTCAAAACCATTGCACCATATCTTTCAAAAATCCTGGAGTACAGGGGAAATACCTGAAGATTGGAAAAGAGCTGATGTGGTTCCCATCTTCAAGAAAGGAAAAAAAAAACCAGACCCAGGAAACTACAAACCAATCAGTTTAACATCAATACCTGGGAAAATCCTAGAAAAGATAATCAAAAATCAGATCTGCGAATAACTAGAAGCACACAAAGTTATAACCAGTAGCCAGCACGGGTTTGCCAAAAACAGATCATGCCAAACCAATCTCATCTCATTCTTCGATAAAGTGACAAAATTAGTAGACCAGCAAAACGCTGTGGACATAATATACATACTTAGACTTCAGTAAGGCATTTGACAAAGTAGACCACAGTCTGCTGCTTAGTAAGCTAGAAAAAGGTGGAATAGAGATCACCACCAGATGGATCTGTAGCTGGCTGACAAACTTTACCCAAAGAGTAGTCCTCAATGGCACTACATCCACATGGAGAGAAGTAAGCAGTGGGGTACCATAAGGTTCCGTCTTAGGCCCAGCACTCTTTAATATCTTCATCAATGACTTAGATGAGGGAATAGAAGGGCAGCTCATCAAATTTGCAGATGATACCTGTTCTGTTTTTTAAGTTCACAGGCAAGTCTCACAACAAAGCTTCTTTTATTGTAGAATAACAGAACTCAAGACACAAATGGCTTCATCCCCCTTTTTATACATTCAGCCTAAAAGGCTGTCAACCAATCAATTCACCACATTCTCCCGGTCAAATGCATATTAATGAACAGCCAGACAGTAAGTCTGGCTAGCAGGCCATGTGGTCTGCTAAGGGTCTTCCTGCACCTGTTCCCAGTTTACACTCAGTACATAACAATACCAAACTGATAGGAATAGCCAATACCCCAGAAGACAAGCTCAGGATCCAAAAAGATCTTGAAAAACTTGAACAATGGGCCCTATTTAACAAAATGAGTTTTAATGTGGAGAAAAGCAAAGTTTTACATTTAGGCAGGAAAAATCAAAAGTTTAAGTATAGATTAGGCGAGACCTGGCTTAAAAACAACAACTGTGAAAGGGACCTTGGAGTCCTAGTGGATGATCACCAGCAGTGTGCAGCAGCAGCCAAAAAAGCTAATACAATCCTGGGTTATATAAACAGAGGCATAGAATCAAGATCACATGAAGTATTAGTACCGCTTTATAAACCCCTAGTGAGACCACACCTGGAATACTGCAGCCAATTTTGGTCACCATACTACAAAAAAATGTTGAGAGTCTGGAAAAAATTCAGAGAAGAACAACTAAAATGATCAAAGAGACTGGAGACTAAAACATATGAAGAACGGCTGTAGGACTTGGGTTTGGCTTGTCTAAACAAAAGAAGAAACAGCAGTATTCCAGTATTTGAGGGGCTGCCACAAAGAAGAGGGGGTCAAATTATTCTCTAAAGCACCAGAGGGCAGGACAAGAAACAATGGTTGGAAGATAACCAAAGAGAGAAGCAACCTGGAATTAAGGAAAATTTTCTGACAGTGAGGACAATTAACCAGTGGAACAGCTTGCCTTCAGAAATTGTGGGCGCTCCATCACTGGAGATTTTTAAGAAGAGACAAGACAGGCACTTGTCTGAAATGGTATAGGTTCTCTTGTTTGAGCAGGGGGTTGGACTCCAAGGTCCCTTCCAGCTCTATTCTATTCTATTCTATTCTAATCTGGAACTAATGAAATGTCTTGACAGTGAGAACAATTAACCAATGGAATGATGTGCCTCCAGAAGATGTGGGTGCTCCAACACTGGGGTTTCCAAGAAAAGATTGGACAGCCATTTGTTCAGAATGTATATGGTCTCCTGCTCAAACTAGGGGTTGGACTAGAAGACCTCCAAGGTCCCTTCCAACTATTTTATTCCATGTATATTTTTACATGTCAACTAGATGATCCATGCCCCATTGGGTCATCATTTCAGAGATATTTCCTACCTAAGGAGAGAAACAGCACAACTGTGGGAGGGCAAAAAAGCAGGGGAAGCAGGAGCAACTTCCAGCTTCCTGCCAGCTTCCTTGTTGACTTTCTTTATGGGAAGCTGGCTGGGAGTATCAGAAATCGTCCTTCATCCTTCCTGCCCTCCCATTCATGCTGGTTTCCCCATTGGCTTTGCTGTGGTAAGCTTGCAGGGCCACTGCAAGCCACTGAAAAAGCCTGCAGGAAGTTGCAGGTCCAAGGTCAGCAGACAGGTAAGTGGCTGCTGCCAGGTGTTGAAGGGACGAGGGGATTCACTGGAGCATAGTGGAGTGCAGATGAGGAGTGAGGATGCATGAAAGGGGCTGTGCAGGGTAGGAAGGGTGCATGGGGGCATGCAAGGTATCCCATGTGGGTCACACAGAGCATGCAGTTGGGCAGTGTAGGTTAAGAAAGGTGCATAGGGGGGTAACAGAGAGGTGTGAAAGGTGCTGCATGAGTTGAGTAGGATGCATGAAGAGGTAGCATAGATGAGGAAGGGTGTGTGGGGGTCACAGAGCTGTGCGTGATGTGCCACGTGGATCAGGGAGGGCATGTGGGATGCAGGGAGAGAACACTGCATGGAATTGTATGTAAGAGATGCCATGCAGATGTTGTGTGTATAAGGGGGGTCAGGAAGGATGCATGTGAATGCACAAGAAGTGTTACATGGTCCAGGGAAGATGAAAGAATTGGGAGAGTGTGTGGGGTAACTGCATGGGCCAGGAAAGTTTCCTTCCTTCCTTCCTTCCCCCACCCCGTCTTCCCTTTCCAGCAGACCAGTAAGGGACTGCTGCTGGGTGGGGGATGAAGGAAAATATTTGAGACTGGCTGAGAAAGTATCACTGAAGCAGCCACAACTTCCCCAAATTTCATTTCCTTGGGAGTCATGGGTCCCAGATTTTGGACATATTGTGTATGTTAGCCTATCTAAGGTACCTTGGCTCCAAAAGTGTTGCCCTATGATGCACTGTTTTGCCCAATTAAAAGCCATGAAACAAATAATAATAGAAGCATCAGTTCAAAAGACCAAATAAAGTCACTGATGACACAATCACAAATGAGCCTGAATGTCAAAGTTCTGTCTTTAAAATGATTCTGCATACAGCAGATGAAATAGCAAGAAGTTCAGTGGGAGCATCTAGACATGGTTCTCTTGAATTTCTGCCCAATTAGCTTCTGTGGTTGGTGGCACAAAACAATTCCTTGATATTGTGAATATTTACAGAGGAGAATGAAATTTTTCTGATAAATTCTTCCTAGCTGTAGGGACTTCAGTTGTGCTCAGAAATAAAATGCATTTGGTAAACCAAAGATAGCGGAGAAGTTAAAGCAAAAATGCAACATACAGATAATGGATAGACTTGAACCTGTCTAAGCACTACCTGGAGCAATGTAGAAGGGATGGCATCCATGCACCGTCCTTAACCTGATTACTGGATTTACTCATTTTCAGCATTCACATTCAGCCGTAAAGTTGACAGCATCACATGCTCTTAAAGTCAAGAAATCAAAGTCAATCTCATCAGATGCGCTCTTTTCCCTATCCTCTCCCAGAGATGCTTGTAGCTTTTTCTAGATGCAGTTTCTGATTCTTCACCATTAGACTGCAATTCCAGCTTGAACTTTGGGGACGATGGAGATAACTTGTTCAATGGCTTCAGACACTAATGAGACTGTTACTGTTTATTGTGTCCATTACAGGAAAGTCTGGGCCCCTTTTGCTTCCTTCTCTTTGCCACTGTGCTCTCTGGCTGTGGGATATTCTTCTACTTATTCCTTCCAGAGACAAAAGGCAAATCTACGGTAGAGATCACAGAGGAATTCAGCAGATCGTCTTTGGGAAAGAAACTTGCTGTTCTCAGGAAAAATTTCAGGGAGGACCATTCAGTCTACTCCAGTTTCTGAGTTGCATCTGGAACTGAGTTATTGTCCTTTTTGTACATTTTTATTCTCTGTTGGCATATTCCAAGTTGCTCATAAATAAAATGTTAGTAAAACCCTTGGGTGTGTTATTTGTTTCAGGCTAAATACTTTAAGTCATAAAACAGAAGGAAAGATAGAATGGATGGAAAGAAAGAATTCCAGACCACAACTCTTAAGCAACCACTTTTACACATTAACTAGCTGGATTTGGTTGATCAAGAGCAACATCAAGATTAGCTACAGAAGGGAACAAAAAGAGAAGTTGAACTCCTAAAACAAAGGTAAAATTTCCTGACAGTGTAGACATTTGACCAGTGCAACAGCTTGACTTCAGAGGATGTGGGTGCCTATCACTGGATGTTTCTGAGAGGAGATTGGATAGCCATTTGTCCAGAATGATATAAGTCCCTTCACCATTGTTACTCTATTATTCTGGAAGACTAACATTTAAGAATTGAAACGTCACTTTAAAATTTATTTTTTTTAAAAAAATAGTCTAAATTTTGGGAACTTTGGGGGGGGGATCCTTTTAATGAGGTGAGAGGCAACCCAGCAGAGAGGTGGCCCAACTGAGAGGTGGCTTGGTGGCCCATCTGAGAGAAGTATTAGTACATGAAGGCCGATATGATATAGTTACCATTACTGAAACTTGGTGGGATGAAACTCGTGACTGGAATGTACTGATGGAAGGATACAAACTATTCAAAAGAAACAGACCCAACAAAAGAGAAGTTGCATTATATATAAAAGATCACTACGTCTCTATAGAAATAAACAAAACTAAGGATGAAAACCTCCTAGAATCCATATGGATCAGTATAAAAGGAAAAAAGAATGCTATAAGCGTATACCACAGGCCACCCAACCAAGCAGAAGAAATAGATGAACTCTTTGCTAATCAATTAACAAATGTATATAGGAAACATACCACAGTAGGTATGGGAGACTTCAACTATCCAGATATCAACTGGGAGACAAACTCTGCAGTGAGTGGGAGAGCAAACAGATTCCTAACTAACTTAGCTGACAACTTTGTCATCCAAAAGTTAGAGGAGAAAGCTAGAAGAAAAGCTATATTGGACCTAATTCTTACTAATAGAGAAGAAGTGATAGAGAGAGTTGAAGTTGCTAGAACCTTGAGTGAGAATGAACACGTCATCTTGGAATTCAATATAATGCAAACACAAGCAATAGAATATAATCCAACCAGTCTCTTAAACTTCAAAAGAGTTGATTTTAACATAGTCAAAGAGAGCTTAAAAAAATTCCATGGATAAAAATCCTAAAGGAGAAAACAACTCATTATGCATGGAAAACTGTCAGAACCCATATCTTAACGGGCCCCTTTGTTTGTTACTAACCCAAACTTTATTCTCTTCCTTTCCTGGGTTTTGCCATACTCCTAGAAGGGAGGGGGGAAATGCTTGCAGGTTATTGCCTTGACTTCCTCTATCGCTACAATGTAATACTTTGCTATTTCTGCATATTTCTTCTGTGAACTATCTCTCTCCTTGTTGTCAGCTAGAAAGGGGGGGGGGGGAGAAAGGAATGCACCTCCGGCAACTGGTCTATCTCCACGTTCACAAGGGAAGGTGTGAAACGTCGACAAAACATCCCTGCTGCACTGAGACGGAATGATGTTATCTCCTTTTTAGCACAACAAACTTAAGACCTGGGGATTGGCCTGTTTGAACTGACCAGATGAACTATGGGGTGGGGTTTGCTTGGAACACTTTTAACCTATCGATCTGAGTGGGAAACCTTAAGATCCTGTCTATTATGCCTGCTATCAGCTTCTCCTAATAAAAGCTCCTTTTGGAAGAAACTGCTTCCACGAGTTCTACTTTTTTAGGATGAGGTTTTGAAGTGGGCCCTGACAGAAACACTGAAAAATACAATCATAAAAGCCCAATCCAACACAATACTGCTAAAAAAGAAAAACAAGAAATCCAAGAAGAAACCAGCATGATTGCAAAAAAATCTCTATGATAAAATGAAAGACAAAAAGGACAAATACAAAAAAATAGAAAGAGGGACACATAACTAAGGCAGAGTATCAGTAAATAGCCCAAATCTGCAAAGATGAAGTCAGGAAAGCAAAGGCTCAGAATGAACAAAGACTTGCAACAAAAATCAAAGATAATAATAATAAAAAAGTTTATTTCAACATATAAATAATAGGAAAAAATCAAGGAAACAGTTGGTCTACTAAAGCAGGGCTCCCCAACCTGTGGGCCATGAGGGGGTTGCAACCGGACCACAGAAACAATTGGCGAGCATGAAAGTGCAAATGTGCATCCTCACTTGCATGAGCAGTGGGTTAGTGTGTGCACATGAGCTCCATTTGTGTGAGCGGCAAGCAAAAGTAGCTGCATACACATAGGCTTGCCAGCTGCACATGCGGAACCATCCCCTCTCTCCCTCCCTGCCAGTCCGCAAAACCAGAAATGTTGGGGAACTCTGCACTAAAAAGAGAATGTCAAAACCCATATATTTGGGGGGGGGATCTTTTCACCTATATTTCTATCTTCTCTATGCTTCTGGGTTCTGCCATACTCCTGGAGGGGAGGGGGGAAAATGCTGCGGGCTGTCGCTTTGTTTCTCTTATCGTTACAATGTAATCTTCACTGTTCTACATGCTTGCTCTTTGAACTGTCTCCCCCTTGAAGTCCACTTGAACCGGGGGGGGGGGGGAAGGAATGTGCCTTCAGCTACCTCACTTATCTCCTACACCTGATGGGAAGGTGCGAAAGACCCAACAAACATCGCTATGAGCCTGAGACAGATTGGTGCTATCAGAGTTTTCCCACAATGGACTTAACACCTGGGGATTGGCCCATAACTGACCGGATGAACTGGGGACTTTTTTTACCTATTGATCTGGGCAGGAAACCCTGAGATATGTCTATCATGCCTGCTTTCAGCTTCTCCTAATAAAAATTCCTTTTGGAAGAAACGGCTTCCACAAATTCTGCTTTCTTACAGTTATTAAAAACAATACTAATAGCATCACTTTAATAATTAGGATGAGGTATTGAAGTGGGCCCTGATATTAGACAGGATCTGCAGTACTGGTCAGCCCGGAAGGAAGACTCTTACTGGGGGACTAGCAAAGTATATCTGATACTGAAATCGAGAGAGTGGAGCCAGCGATGGGGGGAGGGGAAGCCTCCCGCCAGGTAGACTCCTGCAAGTACTCCAGTTCTGACTCCTCGAGCTCCTCTGAAGAGGAGGTGGTGGCCGAACACCACCACAAACCCAGGTAGTCAATGGGAGTCGGAAAGAAGGATGACTGGGAGAAGAAGGCCAGGAAGGTGACGCTCAGACAAGGCAATCATCAACCAGGCTGGAAGGTGGAGATGGAGAGATCCCTTTTGTTCAGCAAAGATGAAGAAGACTGACCAGTGCCTTCCAGCCGACTGCTAGAGCAGATGATCGGCATGATGAAGATAGCGTTTGAATCCATGAAGGAAGAGAGAGACGAGCCGTGCAAGCACACCATTCACCTAGGCAGCTCCAAGCTACTGGCCAAGGGAGAAACTGAACCAGAGATCCCAGACCCCTGCGGGGAAGTTGTTGAAACAGCCACCTGCGCAGCCGCCGCTACCCCTTGCTGAACAGCAAGCACAGACCGGGGGAGGAGGCGGCACAAGCAGAAAAAGAGACATGGGTCCATCCAGAAATTCCCACTACTGGACGTCAA
>NW_015387408.1:244979-247333 GCF_001527695.2 Protobothrops mucrosquamatus
AGGTTTTATTGGTGTTGAACAGTTTAGATAAAACCTGGGACACAGTTTCTGCGATATTTGAGTGTAAAGAAGAGAAAGACTTAGATTTTGAGGCTTTAAAGGCATGTTTGCTTAATGAAGAAGAGAAGCACAATTTCAGGAGTAGCCACGAGGAGGAGAAATTCCTGAGGAGGGGGTCCAGACTGCAAGTCTCCAGAGGAGAAGGAACAAAGAGCAGATGGGACCAAATTGCAACAAAAGAGAGATTTTGCAGACAGAGAGTTTTGCAAGAAAAGAATTGCTACATTTGTGGAGCGAGCACACATCTGAAAAGGAACTGTTTGCAGAGGAACAATTTGCAGAACAGGACCTTTGTGCATGCAAAGAAGACTAATTTGCAAAAGGAACATTTTGGTGTTGCAAAAGTTTGCAATAGCAACAATAGAGACAAGTGGCTAATAGATAGTGGGACAAGTCAAACGATTGTTAATGACTCTGAATTATTTTGCAGATTTGTTCCAGTAGCACAAGAAGGTGTGGCTTTGGCAAATGGCCAGAAAGCAAAAGTCATTGCAAGAGGCGATGTAAAAATTCCATATTTGGAATCAAAGTTTACCAATGTGCTTTGTGTACCTGAGATGGAACATAATTTGTTAAGTGTGTCTAATTTAGACAAACAAGGTTTTGAGACTATTTTTGTAAGTGGGAAGTGTCTCATCAAAAGGAATGGGAATATTTGTGCAGAAGGTATAAAGGAAGATAATCTATATGTATTGCAGGGACAAAAGGTTCAATGTTCCCATATATTTAAGAATGTTGCAGAGCATGATTCATGCGTTCATCTTCTACATAGAAGACTTGGCCATGCAAGCTTTAAAGTTTTTGCAGCAAATGCAAGAGTTTGCAGAAGGGCTAAATTTGAAGGGATGCAAAACATATTTGGACTGTGCAGTATGCAAAGCATTGAAGTCAAAGGCATTCCCAGTTAGTAAATATAGCACAAGACAAACAAAAAAAGCTCTAGAGCTGGTCCATGCAGATCTGGTGGGACCTATGCAAGCCAGTTTGGGAGGAGCAAAATATGCACTGGTAATTGTTGATGATTATAGCAGGTATTCATTTTGCTACTTGCTTAGAGGTAAGACAGAGGTGTTACAACAATTCAAACAGTGGGTAAATTTTGTAGAGAGAAGGTACAGAAAACAAGTATGTCAGTTGCAAACTGACAGAGGTACTGAATTTATGTCAACTAAATTCCAACAATGGTTGAGGC
The DNA here is from genome assembly GCF_001527695.2 of Protobothrops mucrosquamatus. Classification (NCBI taxonomy): domain Eukaryota; kingdom Metazoa; phylum Chordata; class Lepidosauria; order Squamata; family Viperidae; genus Protobothrops; species Protobothrops mucrosquamatus. The sequence goes on from NW_015387408.1 coordinate 246,232, forward strand.
AGTTGGGGATAAGACACAGACGTACAGCAGAGAATGGTGTAGCTGAAAGAAGGAATGGTGTTTTGCAAACAATGAAAGATTCATTGTTAGAGGATTCTGGTATGAGCAGGTCATATTGGGGAGAAGGTATATTGACTGCCAATTATATAGTTAACAGGCTATGGAGTTCCTCCATTAATAATACTCCATATGCCATTCTATATGGGAGAAAGCCATCACTGGCACATTTAGAATTTTTGGAAGTACTGCACGGGTACATATTCTGAAAGCAATCAGAAGAAAGGGACAGCAAAAGGCAAGAAAGCTCAGGTTTGTGGGCTATGAGCCAGGGTCAAAAGGATATCGCTTTAGCGATGGAAGTAAAAGAGTTGTAATTTCAAGGTCTGCTAATTTTGCTGAACAAAATTGGGACAGAATTAATGCAAATTCTGGGTATGTCTCACTTAATGACGGTGATCTATTTAACGACAATAACTCATCTAATGATGGAAAAATGATTATAGAAGATGTCAATGTTCAGGGAGGAGAGGCTGAACAAGACATGAAGCCAGAAAGACTTGAGACACAGGAGCAGTTAATACCACGTAGGTCAGAGCGATGTAACAAAGGAATTCCGCCTGACAGGTATTCTGCCAGCAAGGTAAAGGTTTGCAATGTGTGGTATGAGCCAATAAGTTATAAAGAGGTGTTGGCATTACCAAAAGCTGAACAAGAAAGATGGAAGGAGGCCATGGATAAAGAGATGAAATCCATGGGAGACTATGAAGTATTTAAATCAGTGACTTTGCCACAGGGAACCAAAGCTGTGGGTTGTAAGTGGGTATATAAGAAAAAGGTATTGCCAAATAATGATGTACAATATAAGGCCAGGTTAGTGGCACAAGGTTTTTCACAATTAAAGAATGTGTACTACGATGAAGTATTTGCGCCAACTGTGAAAAGTGAGAGTATAAGATTAGCACTGGCGTTGGCAGCGGCATATAAGCATAAAATCTGGCATTTTGATATCACAACTGCATTCCTCAATGCTGAGTTAGAGGAAGAAATTTATATGATCCAAGCACCAGGATATGAAATTGCAAAGCCTAACATGGTGTATAAA
>NW_015387408.1:247727-254559 GCF_001527695.2 Protobothrops mucrosquamatus
CAGAAAACAAACAACTGTTGCTATTTCAACAGCGGAAGCAGAGTTTATTGCTTTATCTGAATTGTGTTCTGAAGTAACATGGTATGTACAGTTGTTGCAAGATTTAAATATTAATGTAAAAGAATCTGTAAAGGTATTTGAAGACAATGCTGCCTGTATAAAAATGGCAACTGGTGACAGGGTGAAGAACAGAAGTAAATATGTAGACATTAAGTATTGTAATGTCAGGGAAGCTGTAAAAGGAAAATTGATTAGTTTATATCATTGTTCTTCTGAGAATAATTTGGCAGACATAATGACTAAACCATTGGGTTGTGTTCACTATGGAAAATGTATTGAGTCAATAGGTCTGATGTCTCTTCCTGTCATGAAGGGAGGAGTGTTGGAATATTCATGAGCAGGAAGAGTCATGTGGTAACTCAGTCAGCCAATGTGAAGAAAGTCCTACTGAGTCTGTGCAAAAGGTTATTGAGTTAGAAGCTGGATTTTGTTTGTTTCAGTTTCAGTCTCAGGTCTGTCTCTGCTGTAAGAAGTCTACATTGTGTTATCTTGCTGTAAAGAAGAATGTATGGTATTGTAAATATTTTGCTATGAATATAAAGAGTTTATTTGAATCAGCTAAATGCAGTAAACTGTGAGAACTTTTGATTTATTTTCACCAATAGAGAAATTAAAATTCTCTAACAAATACGGCTGCGACATCCCAAATAACCGGGCCAGGATTCACATCATGCAAGCAGCCCTGGACCGGGTGGTAGACCTCCATGACTCGGACATGCCTGAGCTATTAAACTTTAACCAGTTCATGGTCTCCCTCTGGTGCTGGTTTGAAGACCCTTTAGCTGATTGGAAGGCATGGGAGCAGATAAAGATGATGAGGCAGAGCAAGCGGCCGGTAGCGGAATACACCCAAGAATTCCAGGCCCTGGCCAGCAAGTTGAATTTTCCGGAGAACATCCTGCTCAGCCACTTCAAGGATGGGTTGAACTACAATCTGTATGATGCCTGCCTTCCCCGGGGAGATCCCCACCGGCTACAAGATTAGTACGTCTTAGCGGAGGAAGCCGAAATTGACCTGCTAAAGAGGCAATGCCAAGGGGGTAGATCGTGGGGGAAATCGCCCTCAGAATCAACTTGCGCAATGGCAAAGCCATCACTTGTGACCAGGAAAACCTCAGGGTATTTCAAATGCAGTAAAGAGAGGCATCGTGCAGCCAAGTGTCATTCATGCACCCCAACCCGAAAGCCTGACCAAGCTCCAACTGGAAAATCTGGGAAAACACCAGCAAAGCTGAAGGAGACAGCCATGAAAGGAGCTGAAATTGTTGAGTTCCCAGCCTCAGCCAAATGAGGGAAGAGAACTCCAACCAACCCAGGAGGGATATCCAACTCATCCGACAACTCGGAGGACAAACCCTTGGTAAGTGGACCCATCATGCCCCTTACCCGGACAGTAGAACTGCTAGCCCCAGGCATGTCCGAGGAGGTGGAAGTCAGGGCACTAATTGATTCTGGTTGCACCTGTTGCCTTAATCAGCCCAACCCTAGTGGGGACTTTAGAAACACCGGCGAGGAGGCTGAAGAAACTGATCTCGTTCAGTCAATTAGATGGGTCCATAGCAGGGGGGATGCCTGCCATGCTGGGAACATTGCCACTTCAACTGACCCTAGGAGACCATGTAGAGACTATAATGTTCGTGGTAACTCCTGGCATGGAATGCCCCCTAATCATGGGCATGGCGTGGCTAAAAAAATGAAATTCACGGGTGGACTGGAGAACAGCTGAGCTCAGATTCCCAAAGGAGAATCCAACCAAAGCATCAACTCAATCCCCAACCAGCACAACCCCAGCTGAAAGAGTGGCGATAGGGGAGGAGAAAGAATTACCCAAGATACCGGAGGAGTATAGAGACCTGGCGGAAGTATTCAGTGAGGAAAGATCGGACGAACTGCCCCCTCACCGGCCCACAGACTGCACAATAGAAATCCAGCTGGGGGCAAAACTCCCCAAACTAAAATTGTATTCCATGAGCCCACAAGAGCTAGAGGAAATGCAAAAGTTCATAGATAAAAATTTAGAGAGAGGTTTTATTCAGCCAGCAAAGCCGAAAACCGCAGCCCCTGTACTTTTCCAAGAAAAGAAAGATGGGATGCTTCATCTCTGCGTAGACTATAGAGCTCTGAATGCAGTGAGTGAAAACAATCTATACCCGCTTCCCCTCATGAAAGACATGCTGTCCAACTATCAAAGGGGAAAATTTTCACAAAATTAGACCTGAAGGAAGCCTATTACCGAATCAGAATAAAGGAAGGGAACGAATGGAAAACTGCTTTCAACTGCCCCTTCGGGTGCTACCAATTTCAAGTCCTACCTTTCGGACTACAGGGAGCACCCGCAGTCTTCATGCACTTAATAAATGACGTGCTGAGGGAGGACCTGTACAAAGGGGTTCTTGTTTACCTAGTTGACATCCTTATCTTCACAGAGACCATAGACAAATATGTTAAACTGGTTAGAGCAGTACTCAAAAAATTCTGGGCAGCTCACCTCTATGCCAAACTATCAAAATGTGAATTCCATAAGGAGAGAATAGACTATTTGGGGTACCGCATATCACCTGAGGGCATAGAAATGGACCCTGAGAAGGTCCAAGCAGTCTTAGAATGGGCTCCAGGGCAGGTCTGGCTCTGAGAATCAGCCTCTGACAGTGGGCGAGGGGTGTCTCAAATTAGTGGATGTCTTCCACCTGGTTCCAGGAAGAAATGGGCCCATTGTACTCCAAGCATGATAGATTATACAGAATATAGAATAACAGAATTGGAAGGGACCTTGGAGGTCTTCTAGTCCAACCCGCTGCTCAAGCAGGAGACTTTACACCATTCCAGACAAATGGGTGTCCAATCTCTTCTTGAAAACCTCCAGTGATGGAGCATCCACAGTTTCTGGAGGCAGGTCTTTCCACTGATAAATTGTTCTTGCTGTCAGGAAATTTTTCTCTAGTTCCAGGTTGGATCTCCCTTTAATGATCTTCCATCCACCACTTCTTGTCCTGCCCTCAGGTGCTTTGGAGAATAGATTGATCTGCTCTTCTATGTGACAGCCCCTCAAACATTTAAATTTTATACTAATAATATTCTTACCCAAAAATAGGTTGTAGTCTACTTTGTCAAATGCCATACTGAAGTCCAAGTATACTATTGTCAGAAACCATTTATATTTCATTTCTATCTATCTCCTCTGATCTAAAACCAAATCTCACCTTCCCCTGGATTCTGCCATACTCCCAAGGGGGAAGGGGGGGATATGCTTGCGCGGTTATGACTTTCACTTCCTCTATTCGCTCCAATGTAACCTTTTGTTTATATGCTTGCTGGCTCTACTGCCCATTACAATGTAACAAATTGCCTCCTGCACCTCCTTCAGAGAGATCTCTGAATCTTCTTCTCTCTAACCTGGCAGGGAAGAAATGCAAACATCCAGAACCTGGCTTATTTCTCCAGTCTCAAAGGGAGGTGTGAAGAGCTGTGGAACATTGTATTACAAATGGAGCTGGACTGATGTTATCTTCCTTTTCCCACGATGGACTTAACACCTGGGGATTGGGCGGTCTGAACTGTCTGGATGAACAATGGGGTGGGGTTTGCTTAGGGACCCTTTAAAGTATCGATCTGTAAAGAATCCCTCAGATCCTGTCTATTATGCCTACTATCAACTACTCTTAATAAAAGTTTCTGTTGGAACAAATTGTTTCCAAGAGTTCTGCTTTCTTAAGATGTGGGATTGAAGTGGGTCCTTACAACTATGTCCACAGGAATAATGGGAGACTTTAACTACCCTTATATCAACTGGAAGACAGACTCTGCAGCAAATGGGAGATCAAATAGATTCCTAACCAACCTAGCTGACAACTTTGTCATCCAAAAGGTAGAGGAGGGAACTAGAGGAAAAGCTATACTGGCCCTCAATCAGAATAGAGTTGGAAGGAACCTTGGAGGTCTTCTAGTCCATTCCGCTGCTCAAGCGGGAGAACCTGTACCATTTCAGACAGGTGGGTGTCTAATCTCTTCTTAAAAACCTCCAGTAATGAAGCACCCACAACTTCTGACTGCAAGCTGTTCCACTGGTTAATTGTCCTCACTGTTAGGCAGATTCTCCTTAATTCCAGGTTGCTTCTCTCCTTGATTAGTTTCCATCCATTGTTTCTTGTCCTGCCTTCAGGTGCTTTGGCGAATATTTTGAAAACCCCTCCTCTTCTTTGTGTCAGCGCTCAAATTCTGGAATACTGTTATCATGTCACCCCTAGTCCTTTTTTTCTGTAGACTGGCCATTCCAGTATCTTCCCAGGTACTGATGTTAGGCTGATTGGTCTGTAGTTTCCTGGGTCTGTTTTTTTTTCTTTTTTGAAGATGGTAACTACATCAGCTCTTTTCCAATCCTTAGGTAATTCCCCGATGCCCCAGGATGTATATAGCATGTGTATATGTGTGCTATGTATGGGTATGGGTAGATTATACTTTCTTTTGAGAGCAGGCAACAGAATTTTATTTTTAATGTGGGCCAGTGTGCTCACAATAAAAAATGACAATAAAGACAGGTATTCTCTTACCATTTTCTTGCTTATTTTAATTTTTATTTCTAGTCTGTCTTTTACAGATGTTTTTCGTAGGTTGGCTATAGTTTCTTTTTGTATGAAGGTTGATGCAAAGAATGAGTTAAGCATCTCTGCTTTCTCTCTACTGTCTGTTACTTTCTTGTCATCTTCTCTGTCAGGGCCCACTTCAATACTTCATCCTAAGAAAGCAGAACTCATGGAAGCCGTTTCTTCCAAAAGGAACTTTTATTAGGAGAAGCTGAAAGCAGGCATGATAGACAGATCTGAGGGTTTCTTGCCCAGATCAATAGGTAAAAAGAGTCCCCAGCAATAGTTCATCCGGTCAGTTCAAATGGGCCAATCCCCAGGTGTTAAGTCCGTTGTGGGAAAACTCTGAGAGCATGAATCTGTCTCAGGCTCATAGTGATGTTTGTTGGGTCTTTCACACCTTCCCATCCGGTGTAAGAGATAAGCAAGGTAGTCGGAGGCACATTCCTTTCTCCCCCCCCATTCAAGCAGACTTCAAGGGGAAGACAGTTTAAAGAGCAAGCATGTAGAACAGCAAAGGTTACATTGTACTGATAGGAGAAACAAAGCGACAGCCCGCAGCATTTCCCCCCATCCCCTCCAGGAGTATGGCAGAACCCAGAAGCACAGAGAATATAAAAATATAGGTGAAAAGATTTCCCCCCCCCCCCAAATATATGGGTTCTGACATCCTGCCCTCCTTAAAAGAAAGAAAGATCCACCTGTGGGGAAGAAAGATACATCAAAGATAAATTAGTTTGGTTTGTTTGGGTAAGCCGTGTGAATGTTTTTCAGAAGTTTGGGGGCTCTAACATGACTTTTATGAACCCCTTCATTCTGAGAGGAAGGAAGATGTCTCCATGCTACAAGGTATTGGGTGGAGCCATGGTGTTTTCTAGAAACTAGTATTTCTTTGATTTCAAATGTTGTTCCCCCTTGACCATAATGGGAGGAGGTGGAGGAGCAACAGCTGGCCTTAGTGGTGACTGTTGCTCGCGTTTAAGGAGGCTACAGTGGAAAATTGGATGGATTTGTCTAAATGATTTTGGGAGTTCTAACTCCACAGTAATGGGATTTATGATTCTGATAATGGTAAGGGGTCCTACATATTTTAGTCCTAGTTTTTTGGAGGGTTGTAGGGATTTCAGGTACTTTGTGGACAGGTAAACCTTTTCCCCCACACTGAAAGGTTTGGGTTCGACCCTTTTTTTGTCTGCTTGTTTTTTATATGCTTCTCTAGCTTCATCTAGTGCTTTCCTAACTACTGGCCACGTATTTTTAAATTGTGCTAATCCACTCTTTTAGGGAAGGGATTTCTGGGTCCACAGAGGGGAGTTCTGGTATCAGGTTGAAACTTTGTCCTGTGGCTACTTGGAAAGGGGTGTAGCCCATGCTGGAGTGCACTGCGTTGTTGTAGGCGACTTCATCGAATGGAAGCAGGTCAGTCCAATTGTCCTGCTGGTAATTAATAAAGCATCTTAAATAGTGTTCTAGTACTGAGTTCGATCATTCAGTCCCACCGTTCGTTTGCAGATGATGACTAGATAATAGTCCTTGGCTGGTTCCTAATAGACTTAGGAACTCTTTCCAGAATTCAGATGTGAATTGCATCCTTCTATTGGAGATTATGCACTGTGGAGCTCCATGTAGTTGATAGATGTGTTGAACAAACAGCTTTGCTAGCGTTTTTGCATTAAGGATCTTTGAGCAGGGAATGAAATGAATTTTTTTGGAAAATAAGTCTGTTACCACCCAAATGACTGTGTTTCCGCTGCTTTCAGATAACTCTACTATAAAGTCCGTGGAAATCTCTTTCCAAGGTGCCGAGGGGCTTGCTACTGGCTGCAGCAACCCCAGAGATTTTCCTTGCAGTCTTTTTGCTGAGGCACATATTGGGCAGCTGGCCATATAGCTCTCAATGTCCTTTTTTATAGATGGCCACCAAAATTGCCTTTTAACCAGGTGTAAGGTTTTTACAAAACCGAAATGTTCGGCGGATTTGGAGTCATGGCATAGTTGCATGAATGTTAGTCTCTGGCTTTTAGTAATGTATAATTTTCCTCTAACCCAGGGCAATCCATCTGTGATGGTCCAAAGGTTTTTGTGACTTAAGAACCAATCATCGGTTTCTAGTGTCTTTCTAAATTCGATCTCAGCTTGGGTGGCTAAAGGCTTTTGGAGTTTTGTTTGTGCTCGGGTGGTGACTGGTGCTG
>NW_015387408.1:255469-260486 GCF_001527695.2 Protobothrops mucrosquamatus
TGTTCCAGCTTGCGGGACTGGCCTAAGGGATTTTAAAGGGGTTTTAATCACTTTTAATCGGATCAGATTTAAATATTTCTTTTTAATTAATTTTAAATGTGTACTGTATTTTTGTATTTTATCTGATTGTTAGCCGCCCTGAGTCCGTAAGGAGAAGGGCGGGATATAAATGTAATAAAATAAATAAATAAATAAATAAGTCTTTCAAAAGCAGCTTGGCATTCTACTGTCCATTTTAGCGGTTGGCTTGGTTTAGGTTTCCTTTCCCCTCTGGTTTTCAATAGGTTTGTAATTGGTAGTGCTATTTGTGCAAAAGAGGAGATAAATTGCTGGTAAAAGTTAGCAAACCCAAGGAAACTTTTCAGCTGCTTTCTAGTGCGGGGTGCACTAGACTTTCCCAGCCAAATGCAGGAACTTTGCTGAACATCACCCCTTGGGATTTGCCCCACTGATCCAGCCTGTCAAGATCCTTCTGAATTGTGATTTTATCTTCTAACCAAGTTCACAAGCTTGCACTTAATGAAGATGCTGAACAAGGGCACAAGTAGAGCACCGGACTTCAAAACCCTATGATAACATAGGTTGAATGTCAAGCCTTCAACTGCATTTCCTAAAATTTGTGCTTCATAGTATCACTCCCTGAATTCAAACTGCTTGGTCACAACTTGGGGTTATAGCTTTCTCTTGCTTTCTCTTTTTAGGTTAGAGATAAGCAAGAAATGGTAAAAAAATGATGACTTCATCAGAGGCAAAGAAAAAAGATGTCATAAAGGGCATTTCAGGGGATTCCTGCTCTAACCCTAAGCCCCTGGACTGGTTACACTACAATTATCTGACTTGTCCACCAATATATAATAAGACCTTCTCAAATATTTTAATGAACCTGTGACACACACACACACACACACACATACACACACACACACCGAGACTTCATCAGCTATTAATGAGCCTGTAGAACTGCTAAGGCCAAACGGTCCACTGGAAGGAGCTCCTACAGAGGATGCTGCTTCCACACATCCCCTAATGGAACCCCCCCAGTGGGCCCTCAAGTGAAGCGGGTGGGAGTTCTTGCCACCCTGTCTCAAAAAGGCTGCAGCCAAAGCAAAAGTCCCCCTAGCCCCAGCCTTCATTTGCTCCTTGAGCAACTGCTAAGAGTTTCTACAGTCAATGTTGATGCAATCCAGAAACAAGTAGCCAATGCTCCACCTCTCTTCCCCATAGCCACCAATTGAGAGTGTCCACTCAGGAAAGAGCAGACCACTACAACATAATGCCCACAACTCCTAACCTTGCAGGCAACCCAGAAGGCTAGTGTGATCCACAATACTGAAGGTTTCTGAGAGAGCTAGGAGAAAGATGAACATGCTCCCCTCATCTAATTCTCCATGAAGGTTTTCCATGAGAACGATTGGTGCTGTTTCCACTCCACACCCCTTGGGCCTTGATTCTGACTGCTGAGGGTTCAGATAGTCTCCTTCTTCCATTATCCCTGGCAGCTACTACACTATCACCTTCCAGGAAGAAAAGGTTTGGAAGTAGAGCAGGTTTAAATCTGCTGGGTTTAAGGCAGAAACTCTTGTGGAGGAGACAAATTGGGCCCTTTCAGGCTATGGGGACCTTTTATCCTGCCCATTTCTTTTGAAGCCAGCTTTCCTTCCTCAGGACCCACCGACTCAAAAATTCCTGGGTTATACAGCAAGGTACCACCCTTCAAATTTCAACCATCCAGTTTCCAGACTGCACTAAATACAAGTGATTTCATTCAAAAATAGCAGACAGACACTCACAGTGAACATTTGATTGACAGCCTCCCTTTCCCATTTATCTTCTGTAATGACCCACTTCAGCTGTTCTTTGAAGAATTTGAACTCTTGAGGCAATCACTGCTTCAAACAGGATTCTTTTATTTGGGGATCAGTAACAGTGGGGGATCAAGGCAAGGTCTGAGGTAAAAATTCGTTAACACTGTATACTCACCCAAGCCATAAAACCCCTCCCACCAAAGCCGCATGGGGATTTGAATGGTATCCAATCAGCTGGCGCCTTGGGGCGATCAGCCGTTGCTCTTGGCGCACGACTTCCTGGCTTCACTGGCATCTGGCTCATCATGATCATCTTTGGAGAGCTATCATACCCCTCCCCATGGCAATCAGGAAAGGGAAACAGAACTGGCGAACAATTATAAACATGCAAGTAATGCTGGGCTCCCCCCTCCCCCAACAGAATGGCAGGTCCCAAAGGACAAAAGGAAGGTAAGTAAAATAGGGAACCATTTGGGACCTGACATCTGGGCCCCCTTCAAAAAGAAGGGAGATCTACCTAGAGAAGAGAAAAAGGAAAAAGAAAAAAGAAAAGAAAGGGGGGAACAACAACAATGTTATTTAGGTTTATCAGGAAATAGTGTATGAAAATGTTTAAGCAATCGAGGAGCTTGAACATGTTATTTGTAGACTCATTCCCTCTGGGAACCGGGGAGGTCTTTGCAAGATACAAGGTACTGAGTTTTCCCATGGTGGGTTCTAGAGCCCAAGAGGTCATAGACCTCAAAATGTTGTTCTCCCTCAATCAAGATAGGGGTAGGAAAAGGGGGAGCAGGTGGCCTGAGGTCGGAGGTAGTTTCTGGTTTCAGCAAACTGCAATGGAAAACTGGGTGGATTTTCTGTAGATTCTTTGATAGGTCTAATTCAACAGTTACAGGGTTTATAATTCATTTAATTGGGAAAGGACCCACAAATTTTGGGTCCAATTTCTTTGAGGGTTGTAGCGATTGCAAATATTTAGTGGAAAGAAATACATGTTCCCCAATGTTGAACGGTTTTTGTTCATTTCTTTTCTTATCAGCCTGGGTTTTGTAAGCTTCCCTAGCCTCATCTATAGCCTTCCTGACTACTGGCCAAGTAGTCTGTAGTTGCTTAACCCACTCCTGTAGTGAGGGGATTTCAGGCTCTTTAAGAGGACATTCCGGCATGGCTACAAAAGTCTGCCCATTGGTGACTTGAAATGGGATAAATACAGTGCTAGAATGTACAGCATTACTATAAGCCATTTCGGCAAATGGTAGTAAGTCTGACCAGTCGTTCTGCTGGTAGTTAATAAAACATTTCAGGTACTGTTCCAGGACAGTTTAATCGTTCCGTCCCCCCGTTAGTTTGAGGGTGATGAGAAGATGAGAGGCCTTGGCTAGAGCCCATTAAATTCAGAAATGCTCTCCAGAATTTAGAAGTAAACTGTACCCCTCTATCCGAAATTATCCTTTGGGGGGGTGCCGCCATGGAACTGAAAGATATTTTGTACGAAAAGTTTTGCCAAAGTTTTTGTCATGGGAATTTTTGAGCATGGGATGAAATATACCTGTCTGGAAAACAAGTCTGTAACCACCCAAATAACTGTATTACCAGCACTTTTGGGTAGCTCCACAATGAAGTCCATGGAAATTTCTCTCCATGGTGCTGAAGGGCTTGCTACCAGCTGAAGTAGTCCTGGGCTTTTCCCTTGGCACTGCTGCACATGGAGCAGCTGCCTATGTAACTCCCAATATCTTTTTTTAGTGCTGGCCACCAAAATTGTCTCTTAATCAAGTGTAATGTTTTCACAAACCCGAAGTGGCTGGCGATTTTTGAATTGTGTCCATCCTGCATCACCTTAATTCTCATTTCAGCTGGGACATAGATTTTCTCCCCTCCCCCCATGTTAGTCCATCCTTTATATACATACATTTTTATGGTTGCGGTGCCACTCATCAATTTCTAGTTCTCACTAGAATTCATGTGAAAGAGTTTCGTTCACCAGAACTTTCAACTTTGATTGGGCCCTGTGGTAACAGGAGCCGCTAATTGGTGAGGGTATAAGAAAGGTTTAGNGGATATACATTTTCCACACAGACTGCATTGAGGCTCCTATAGTCTATGCAGAGACAAAGAGAGCCATCTTTTTTTTCTCAGAATAACACAGGGGCTACCACTCAAGGTTTGGTAGGCTCAATGAACCCCAGCTCTAAATTCTTATCTATAAAGTTTTTTAGTTTGTCCAGTTCCCTAGGGGTCATGGAGTACATTTTTGGCTTTAGTAACTTTGCCCCTGGGATGATTTCAATTGCTCAGTCTGTGGATCGATGAGGGGGAAGTTCGTCCGCCCTCCATTCACTAAATACCTCAGCCAAATTTTTGTACTCCATTGGCAGGCTTTGCCCCTCTGGCTCAGTAAGGGCAGCGGTAAACTCCCGTTTCATTTCACCCCTTTTTCAAGATTGTTACAGGGGTTTAGAGACTCCTTTTCCTGGAACCTGAGTTTCACCACCCTCCAGTTCACCATGGGGTTCCAATTTCTTAACCATATTAGCCCCAAGACTAGTGGGCATCCATTCCAGGGGCCACAATAAAAGCTAGAGTTTCTTTGTGGCTTCCTAGATCGAGGTGTAAGGAACTAGTGGCAAAGCTGGCAGGCATCCCCCCTGCGACCGAACCATCCAATTGGTGAAATGTGATCGGAGTCTTTAGTCTCCTAAGGGGCACTCCCATTTTCCTAACTAGTTCTGGGCCAATCATGCACCGAGTGCAGCCTGAGTCTAGTAAGGTGGCTAGTTTCACGGTCCTTCCCATACCCAGGATAGACAATTCTACGGACACCATTATTGGATTGATTGGCCCACTGTGGGGAAGAGTTGCTCAACAGTGAAGTCAACGGCCTTGGGAGGAGGTTTTCCGCTAAAGGTGTTTAAAAGAAGATGGATGCTAGATCAGTGTATTCCTGCAGGGGGAAGGGATTGGACTCTAAGACCCCTTCCAACTCTTATATTTTAAGGTCTGTAATTCAAGGGTAGAAAACAAATGCATGTGGGAAGCAATCTTACAAACAAAGAGTAGGCAGAATAAAAGACAAAGAACAGGCATCAAAGAAATTCCTAGTCATCTACAGCCCTTGTGCTGAACAGTGATGAGATGTTGAGAGATGGGGGACTTGGACTCAGATCTTCAGCCTCTGGTCCCCTTCTGGTGAATCCAGAAGGAGCTGGAAA
>NW_015387408.1:265603-270580 GCF_001527695.2 Protobothrops mucrosquamatus
CTATTAAAGAAGTTTCACACAGAGTATCCTAACAAGCCTGACTAATTTTTATACCTGTTTTGTTTTCTTTCAGGTGGATCTCTCTTATTTTTAAGGGGGCAGGATGTCAGAATCCAATTATATTTCATCTCTAGTTATCGACTATGGAAAACCCCATTTCTGCCCTCTCTGGATTCTGTCATACGATGAAGGGGAAGGGGGGGGTGAACAAAGGGGTTTTATGGCCCTCACTTCCTTTGGTACAACTTCAAAGGGACTGAATGTGGATACCACCAAAAGGACTAATCATAACAATGGGGCTATCAGCTTTCATCTACTCCCCTCTGAAGTTTCCTTTCCACCGGCAGTGAGGAAAAAGGGGATGGAAATGTAACACCTGGGATTGCCGCTGGAAGGACGGTGGGGTGGGGTGGGGCTGTTGGGGATCCCTTAAAACCTTGAACCGTAAGGCTTTGGCCCCAAGTCCTGTCTAGAATGCCTGCAGCCATTTTTCCTTAATAAAGATGCCTGTTGGAAGAAATATTCCAAGAGTTCTGTCTTCTTAAGGTGCAAAGTGGGGTGGGTCCTGACAGTACCTTAGCTAGCATCCTTCAAGCGTGTCCTTCTAACCCAGGGGTGTCAAACTGCCGGCCCACGGGCTGGATGCATCATAGTGAGCCGTGCAAAGTTGGGTAGTCAGCTGGCAAGTCACCAGTCCTCTTCCTCCTTGACTGAACGTTCATATTCTAACCATTCTTGCCTTGTGTGCTCTGATCAAGTGGGGTCTCCCTACAAAAAGGGGGAACCAGGAAAATGGCTTACATTTGCTTTTATAGTTAACCCAGCAAAGAACTTCAGAGCAGAAATTGAGTGGTTTAGAAATAGTCATCTGTTCATTTACATCACAGAATTAAAGCAGCCAATAATGTGTGAGCATAGCCATAGAAAAGAGCATCGTTTGCAAAAGAAAAACATCTCAGCACATCCCAAGGTTGGCTTGGCTATTTTGTGTTCATGGAGGGTTGAGAACAGCTAAAAACGAAACTGTTATCACAATATATCAAATGCTCTCCTGCCAATCCTGGTTTCTTAAAGAGAGTGTAAGGACCCACTTCAATCCCACATCTTAAGAATTAGAACTCTTGGAAACAATTTCTTCCAACAGGAACTTTTATTAAGAGTAGTTGATAGCAGGCATAATAGACAGGATCTGAGGGATTCTTTACAGATCGATACTTTAAAGGGTCCATAAGTGAACCCCACCCCACAGTTTATCCAGAGGGTTCAGACCGCCCAATCCCCAGGTGTTAAGTCCATCATGGGAAAAGGAAGATAACATCAGCCCAGCTCCATTTGTAGCACGATGTTCCACAGTTCTTCACATCTCCTTTTGAGACCAGAGAAATAAGCCAGGTTCCGGATGTTTGTATTTCTCCTCCCCCCCTCTTTTCCTAACTGCCAGGTTAGATAGAAGAATGTTCAGAGAGATGCATAGTGCAGGAGGCAATTTGTTACATTGTAATGGGCAGCAGACCCAGCGGCAATAAACAAAAGGTTACATTGGAGCGAATAGAGGAAGTGAAAGTCATAACCCTGCAAGCATATCCCCCCTTCCCCTTGGGAGTATGGCAGAATCCAGGGGAAGGTGAGATTTGGTTTTAGATCAGAGGATAGAAATGAAATATAAATGGATTCTGACAGAGAGGCTTTTTGGTAGGTTAAAGTGTATGGCAGCTTATTAGCATACATTAAAAAAAAGCAAATTTAAAACACAAGAAAACCCATGTTGGTTAGCCAGTGCAACACTACTACAAAAACCATGTTTCAATTATTACAAATTCCACTCTGTTTGGCTCTCATTTCCCCTTTGAGGCTAAAATAAGCCCTTTCCGCAGCACCAAAAAAGAAAATGTCGGTAAACATTTCCTTTAAAAAAAAACCCCTCTGAATGAATTAGGATGAACAGTAACAGTGACTGAATGGAAAAGTTTACATTTTGCAAAATTAGTAATAAATCTCATGTGGAAAACAGCTTTCAAAAATTGCAGTATATAGTGTAGGCACTGTGAGCACCAATAGACAAATAAAAATCCTTAATATAATAATCAAAATAAAGAGACCTATAAATGATTTCAACCACATCAGGTTAGGGAACCAGGAAGTCAGTCACAAGTAGAGCAAAACTCACTTAACAATCATTTTGCCCAACAACAGAAACCTCTGTCGACGAAGGTGGGATGCCTGCAAGGCAAACAGATTAAGAAGCCAAGCTGACTCATCACAGGGGGGCTTGGAGCTCGGAGAAGTGTGGCTCCTGGAGATTGACCCAGCCTGCCAGCACTGAGACGCTGTAGGTGAGCTCAGAAAACGGGGCCCCTTCTCAATCTTTGCAGCAGGAGACATGGACGAAGTTCCTGGGCTGAAATGATGGCAAAGATAGGCCGGCTTTCAGAATTTGACACAGCTCACCCAGAATGCTGGAGCTTGTACATGGCCCGGGTAGAGAACTACCTCTGGGTGAATCAAATTCGTGAAGATGACCTCAAAGCTGCCTCGCTGCTGTGTGTTTGTGGGCAAGAGACCTTTGAGATTGCGGAGAATCTGGTCGCCCCAGCACCACTGGAATCAATCACCTACACAGACTTGAAGAGGATGCTTCGAGAGCATTTTGAACCCAAGCTCTCAGTGATTGCCTGGCGACACGTGTTCGAGCAGAGGGACCAGAGACCTGGTGAGTCTGCAGCAGAGTTTGTTGCAGCCTTGCGACAAGCAGCTAGGCCCTGCGAATTCAAAGACTTGGAGGAGAGACTGAGGGACCGGCTGGTCTGTGGCCTGCGAAGCCAGGAGTTGCAGCAGAAGCTCTTCGCGAAGGAAGGCCTCACGTTCCAAGATGCCCTGAGGGAAGTTTCAGCCGAAGAAGCAGCAGGCGGAGCTGTGAAGGCCTTGCGGCTCTCCAAGCCCCCTCAAGTTCCAGCCACCGTCCATCAAGAGGTTGCTCACAAAGAATCCGAACAGGATCCAGAATTGGAAGTGGACTGGCTGCATCAGACTCCAGGGAGAAGGCCTCACGGAGGGAAGGCCCAGCCAGCATCATCCCCTCGATGCATCGCGTGTGGAGGCCGCCATCGCCATGTAGACTGCCGTTTTTGGTCCGCCATCTGCAGGGCCTGTGGGAGGCAAGGCCACATTGCCTCCATCTGTTTGGGTCGCCAGAAGGAACGTTACCCAGAAGAATTGCCTCAGAAAGGTACCAGGGTCCCCAGCCAGAACAGGGTGGGCTTCTGCGCATCACGTAGGAGCGTTTTTAGAACGGGGGTCCACAGGCCACTTAGGAAGAAGCTTCACATCGACGTGAAGTTGCAAGGGGTCCCCTTGTTGATGGAGCTGGACACTGGGTCTGCTCTATCGATCATCTCCCTAGACACCTTTAACAAGGTCTGCAGCAGAAGCGGCCTACGGGTGAAACTCAGGCCATCAAACCTCATCCTCACAGATTTCCAAAATTCCAGAGTCAACGTGAGGGGGGAGACCACACTCAAGGTGCAGCGTAGGAATTTTGAGGGGCTACTGGATGTAGTTGTGGTTGGGGGAGACCGTACGAGTCTCATTGGACTTGACTGGTTTGAGGCCCTGGGAATTCAGGTGACTGGAATACACAGCGTGCAAACAACAGGCCTGGCTGGGGTCTGCAAGGAGTTTGCAGATGTGTTTAGTCCAGAACTTGACTCCTACAAAGGCCCTCCTATTTCTCTGAGGCTAGACCCAGCCATAGCCCCCATTAGAATCAAGCCACGCAGGGTGCCCTTTGCCTTAAAGGGTAAAATAGATGCAGAGCTGGATAAACTGATTCAGCAGGGTATCTTAGAGCCTGTGGACAGTAGTCCATGGGAAACGCCCATAGTTACGCCACTGAAGTCCAATGGTGAAGTCCAAATCTGTGCGGACTACAAGTGCACGCTTAACAAAGCGCTGCAGCAGCATTCGTACCCAGTACCAGTGGTCAGTCACATTCTAGCCTCCCTCAAGGGGGGCCAGATCTTTGCTAAGCTTGACCTGGCTCAGGCCTATCAACAATTGCCAGTTGATGAGGAAACGGCCGAGGCCCAAACTATAGTGACTCACAGGGGGGCATTCAAGTTAAAAAGATTGCAATTTGGAGTAAACGTGGCCCCTGGCATCTTCCAGAGTGTAATGGAGCGAACGCTCCAAAATATCCCTGGCGTTTGCCCGTACTTTGATGATGTCCTCATCGCTGGGGACTCAGCTGAAAATTTAGCCCAAAGGCTGAGAGCCATTTTGCTACGTTTCCGCCAAGCAGAAGTCCCAATAGCATACTACTCTAGAACCCTATCATCAGCTGAACGCAATTATGCACAGATAGATAGGAAAGCCTTAGCCATAGTGGCTGGCATAAAGAAGTTCCATGACTTCGTATATGGCCGCCACTTCACGGTCTTTACAGACCATAAGCCACTGCTGGGGTTGTTCACAACAAACAAACAAACCCCACACATACTATCCCCATGAATGCTGAGGTGGTTTATCTTCCTGTCTGCAAATGACCATACACTGGTTCACAAGCCAGGCAAAGAAATGGGTCATGCAGATGGTTTCAGCAGGTTGCTATTACAGCAGATAGAGGCAGATCCAGCACCTGCCAACCGCATCCTGTCTATTCAGAACTTGCCTGAATCTCCCCTCAGTGCTAGGGACGTGGCTGCAGAAACAGCCACCGATCACACACTAACACGCATGCTGACCTGGGCGTTGTCTGGATGGCCTGACACATATCCAGGCTCAGAATTCCAGAGCTTCTGGCAGAGGAAGCACGAGATTTCCACCTTCAAGGGGTGTGTCCTATGGGGTAGCCGGGTAGTAATCCCAACCTCATTGAGGACTAGAGTCCTGCAGTCTCTGCATGAGGGACATCCGGGAATAGTCCGGATGAAGGCGCGCAGCCATCTTTGGTGGCCTGGGCTCGACAAAGACGTCGAGGCC
>NW_015387408.1:271212-299503 GCF_001527695.2 Protobothrops mucrosquamatus
CTGGGGTTGCCGCCTCATCACAAAACTGGACAGATTGCACCCAGACCGGGTGGCTTCACAGGTGTCACAGCCGCGGGCACCTAGGAGACTACAAGTGGGAGATCCGGTCTGGGCAAGGAACTATGGACCAGGACATCTCTGGGTCACAGCAGTGGTATGCAAGGTCTCTGGGCCGCTGTCATACGAAGTGGCCTTGGACGATGGTCGTGTGATCCAATGTCACATTGACCAACTGTGCTGGAGGCTTCCCAGCAACTCTTCCGCTCCTAGCTCTGCTCTCAGGGGGGAGGAGGACCACAATTATGATTGTGGACCACGGTCTCTCCAACATCCCCAGGCTTCAGCTATTGCTCCAAACAGGGAGTCCGCAGAAAGGGGGTTCACCATGGAGGCAGCTCCGGCCTCTGGCACTCAGGCCACTCCAGCTTCTGGTCTAGGGCTCGAGGGACAGGGCTCCCAAGAGGAGTCCATTGGGGACTTGGGGAATTCCACCCCACCACTGGACTTGGGCAATTCCACCCCCCAAGGAACTTTGGCTTGGATTTAGCAGATCCAGCCAGTCAGCAGCTGGGTGGGTCCCCTGGGTCTTTGGGGCAACAAAGTCCTGGTCTGCCTAGCCTAGCAGGCGAGCTGGCAGGCCAGGCACACACACCAGCCATGAGATCAGGGCGGGCCAGAGGTCCTCCCAAATACTTACAAGACTATGTACGGTCCTTATCAGTTCATGGGCAGGCCTAGTAGTCTGGGTTAAGTAATGCAGCTCAAGGGGAGTGGGGAGCATGGCGGTAGCAAGACTGTAGTGTTGTGTATATATAGATGCAACATAAGCAATGTAATGGAGTGTTGGAGTATTTAAAATAATAAGTGTGCCTTATTATTTTAGCCAAGGGGGGAGGAGTGTTATGTCCTTGGCCAGCAGGCACAGGCTGCAGCGATTGGCCCGGGCAGACCATGTGGATGCCCGGGACAAGAAAGGCTGCTCCCAGCCTTTGCAATGATTGGCCAGCAAGGTATTATGCAGGGGGGCTATAAAAGGGGGCTATTATTGTTCTTTCTCTAATCTAAGTCATCTCTGCTAATCCTGTCATTTTCACCAGCCATTCCTCCATTGTGGGCATTTCAGAGTCTTCCGTCAAAAAAAACACACCCCTCCCCTGAGATCATAATAGGCCCTCCCTGATTTTATTCATTCCCTGCCTATTATGATCTCAGGGGAGGGGTGTTTTTTTTTTGTCGGAAGACTCTGAAATGCCCGCAATGGAGGAATGGCTGGTGAAAATGACAGGATTAGCAGAGATGACTTAGATTAGAGAAAGAACAATAATTACAACTATTAGTGACTGGAAACCTCTTATGGACTCTTTGTTGAAACATGAAAAAAATGAGCTTGTGATTTATGTATTTAATCATTAAAAAGGGCAAATTATGGAAAGAAGGAACTTGTCAGGCAATCTTAGAGAGAGAGAAGGTAAAATATAAATGTCCTTGTTATGTGCTGTTAAGATCAGAAGCCACTTCTCTATAACTTTTCTTTCTCTTCTCTATTTTTTATTTGCATTTTTTCATTTGAATTATTCATTCAAAATAATTTTACATATTATTTTTATTTACTTTCCTTACTTTTTTCTTTCATAATTTGTATTGTTTTTATTCTTTCAGAAATTTCTTTAATATAAATTATATATCTAATTTTCTTTCCTTAGTCCTGCACCCAGGTTGTTGTAGGCTATAAGGACAGAATCAACATCTCTGCAAGGTAAATTAAATGCCTCTATCATGTCAAGGCTTGGTCAGAGTTCATCTATTAAGTCAAAGCGATCCCATCCACTCTGGCCCATAAATACTATATAATCACATGTGTCAATGCTGCAAATACTGTATATTCTTGCTTTGACAATGTGCAGAACTGTCTGGTATTTATATAGTTAAACCAGCAACTGGGAAAGAGGGA
The DNA here is from genome assembly GCF_001527695.2 of Protobothrops mucrosquamatus. NCBI lineage: Eukaryota > Metazoa > Chordata > Lepidosauria > Squamata > Viperidae > Protobothrops > Protobothrops mucrosquamatus. Next base: position 273,164 of record NW_015387408.1, read on the forward strand.
GGAGCATAAGGATAGCCGGGGAGAAAGAATCGGGAAGTAAATCACATCTTCCAAGTCGATTGGAAGATGTGAACCATGACCCCAAAATAAGGGAGTGGGAAATGCTTAGAATGTATATGCGTAACGGAAGAGAAGCCAGACCTAAGCATTTCCACCATGCTGTACTGACGTCTCTGTAACCTTAATAAATGCTTTTAGGAGAAAATATGCCTGAAAGTCCTTTTAAGTGTTTCGTTAATCAGACACATGACAACATGGTAATAATATCTTAAATATATTTAATTTTAGGATACATACATTGTGATGTTACATGCTTTTTTTTAAGTTAAGGCTTTTGTGCTAGACCCTGGAAGCTTCATAGGACCCAGAGTTGTGTCTGTCATGCCTGATGAAGAATCTCAGCTTTCCAGCTCCGATGGAAGGAGGGAAGCGTGCAAGGCCTTCTCCTCTGGCTGCTTTGATCCCATCAGGAGCATCTTCCCCGCCCCTCTCCTCCCTCACCCTGGTGGTTTTCTTTGTACTAGCCCTACATTTGGTTTGGGCACCAAAGTCTGTCTTTGCAGGGCTTGCAGGGCTGTGGTCATAACTTGGTGCAAAGGCCATGGCTCCTGAAGGGAGAGCTGCTTTCCAGAGCAGGTAATGTGCGCCTCTTCCCCAGAGGGATCCTGTTGAGGTCTTCCATGATGTCTAGGATGGACTTCCCCTTTGTCTCTGGAATGAAGAGGTAGGTGAAAAGTCCCATTCCGATGAGCACACCAAAGAAGACGAGAAAGCAGTAGTGACCAAGGGCCTCCTAAGGACAGAAAATCAGAGGCAAGGATGAATTTCTGGGCTGAGGTTTAGAGGAGATTGGGGTGCAACTGAGGTCTTGCCAGACTCTGGGAAGGGTAAGAATTTCCCATGGGTAAAGGTGACAGATTCACTGTCTAACCTCAATTCACTCTGGACTTTCTGAATGTAATCAAGTCACTTTCTGGTTTTCCCAGAAAGGCTCCCTTCCCAGAACCACAATCTCCCTGCATAGTTGTTTGGGACTAAGGGGAAAAGCACTGGAGAACTGAAAATCTAAGGAAATCCAAGTCACTGAGTGAATCTGATGGACAATGGGTGGAGTTGGACAATAAGAAAGTCTTTTTTATCCATCACATAGTCTCCAAGAAGGAGTGGACAAAGTGCCAGTGGCTCAAACTTAAAAAAGGTCGGACAAATTCAAGAGAGCTCAGAAAGGTCTGGANTAAGGGGAAAAGCACTGGAGAACTGAAAATCTAAGGAAATCCAAGTCACTGAGTGAATCTGATGGACAATGGGTGGAGTTGGACAATAAGAAAGTCTTTTTTATCCATCACATAGTCTCCAAGAAGGAGTGGACAAAGTGCCAGTGGCTCAAACTTAAAAAAGGTCGGACAAATTCAAGAGAGCTCAGAAAGGTCTGGACGTGGGTGGACGTGTAGCTGAAAGTCAGGAGCAGCACAGGCCCTTTCTGGAGGCAGGAACCTAAAGGTTGAAAACTGTGGTGGCTAAAGGAAGCATTAAAGGCATTTTCAACCTTCCTCCAAGCAACAAAGCAGAACAGGGCATCTGAGTGTACCTAGGAAGCAGGCAGAGGAGACAGGCAGAGTGGGAAGGTCAAGTTCTTCTGGTGGTCTTCTGCTCTCAATTCGTTAATCCACAGGAGTGATTACTCCTGGGTGTGACAATATCACCCCGGCTTTCACTTCCTCGTGTCTCAGGGAAGCAGAATTTTTAGTGCCAATTCTTTGAGCACCACCACTTGCCTCTCCCCACAGAGTGGTAGTAGAAGAGCCACTTAAAGTTGTTGAAGTGGGATGCAGCCTCCCTGGGGCAAATCTTCCCATGGGTGCCAGCTGATGATGGTGGTGGGGATGGTGGGGATGATGATAATTAGATTTTTATTCTGCCTTTTTTATATGCTTTGAGTCTCAAAATCTTATGTTCTGCTTATTAATTATCGATTGGTTTTAAAATATTTCTTTTATGCCCTTTCTCTAGCAGCTCCAAGCAGTTTCTTTTGAGAGGGCCCTTCACTTTATCTCTAGAAGAAGGTCAGGCTGAGGGCTTTTGACTACTCAAACACTGGTCAGTCAGGTCCCTTTTGAATGATGCTCTCTAAAGTGCCTTGGAGCTCGAAAGTTAAAACAGGAAAGAAGGAAAGGAAGACCAAAGTCTTCGTTGGGGCAAGGAAGAGTGGTGGGTAGGGAACCTTCTTTGGAAATGATTGAAAGAAACAATAAAAAATGCTATATTGAGCTTCTCATTTTAAGACACTTGAAGGACAGCAGAAGCAAACCCAAGTGATATTCTTTAAAACGAACACATTTCTTTGAAATTAAGAACAATAAGATTGTTTCGAAATGGTTAATTGGAAATCAGCTCTAAAATCAATCACCAAGATTGTCATTACATTCCTGATTCATGTTATTATTTTAATTTATTTCTCCTCCCCTGTGGACTCATGACTTTCAGTCCAACTTACCACCACAAAGGGAAAACTTATGCCAGTGATAAAGAGGCCCACCCAGCTGAACGAGCCGGCCAGGGCCAGGGCAGATGGTCTTGCATCAGGATGGAAAATCTCCACCATAACAGAGAAGATGGCACCAGCTGAAAGAAGAGACAGCCCTAGAAAGTCAAGACTCTCCCTCCATGCTGCTGAGCAGCCTTGGGTCCCTTGTGCCCCTTCCTTTAGTGCGGAGACTGCTCCTAATCTCTGTATGTCATTCACTTAATTTAAAATATGTCATAGTTCATAGTCAGGATTCTGATCCCCACACCCCTGTGTGGACATGTTCAAGCACATAGTATTCCACTGGACTTCTCCCCTGTCCCGAAAATCAGGGAAAGACACATCACCCCATCACCCCTGCATCACTATATGAGATAATAACAATAATTTATTGCACAAAATGCATTCCTTGGGATGGATGAGAGCAAAACTGCTTTTCCAAGATTGGTGACAGGCAGAAGCCAGGAAAAAGCTTGTGTGGCAGAAAGCATGAATTCCAGGAAGAAATTAGTTGCAGCTGGACCCCCTTTGGGCAGTATAAGAGCAGTTGTCATCTACATCAGTATTCTGCAAGCAAAATCACCTGTTGCAGAAAAGGACTGGAAAAACTCCAATCATATTTATCAGAACAAGAAGCAAAGTTGTTGCTGTTTAGGAAACAGGAATGCACAGGTATCGGATGAGAAATACTGTATGTCACTTGGCAATTGTTCAAAGAAAAAGAATCTTGGATATTGAAGATGAGGCAAATTCAAGACATGAAATCACAGGCATGAACAGTTCCATTTTGTTTAAATGGACAAGATTGAAGGAAGGTCTGACCAGGCCCTTCAAATATTGGAAAGGATGTCACACAAAAGATCTCGGAACAAAAGTATAACTTATAGCAGTGGTGGCGAACCTATAGCACAGGTGCCAGAGGCGGCATTCAGAGCCCTCTCTGTGGGCACATGCACCGTCGCCCCAGTCCTAGGCCTTCAGCTGGGTTTTATAAAACCTTTTTGCTTTAGGCCTCCACCGCCATGTGCAAAAAAAAAAAGGTTCAATTAGTCAATTTCAACTTCTCGCAGGAAAAAAAAATCTTGTAAAGTTGGAATTGATTGATTGAACTTTTTAGTCCCACACAGTCTGCCATTACCACCACAGCCACGCCCACTAATTGGCCACACCCAGCCAATGGGCCAAACCCACCCGGCACTCAACGATGCATAAGTGGGTTTTGGGTTGCAATTTGGGCACTTGGTCTCTAAAAGGTTTGCCATCACTGACTTATAGGAAAGTAGGTTCTGGTTGAATGTCAGGAAAAAAGCTCTTTGAGGTGAGGCAGGAGAACCCCTGCCAAAGAAGTGGAAGCCTTCCCTTTATTCAGGGACTGAGTAGCAGCCATTTGTCATTTGCAAAATAAAGTAAGAAACAAAAAAGTTAAGGAAATGATTGGTCACCTAGTAGAAGATGGCAAGGAGGTGATGAGCAGAAGGAAGAAAGCAGAATTGCTTAATTCATTCTTTGCATCTATTTTTACACAAAAGGGGGAAAACAGTCCAACCTATCAAAAACAATACTGTAAAAGACAGAATAGGAAGGCAAGTCAAAATAGGCAAGAAAAAGATAAAGCAACACCTGTCCACCCTAGACGAGTTCATATCACCAGGACCAGTTGGATGACATCCCAGATGTCATCCAACTCGGAAGAAGGAGCTGGCAGATGTGATCTTAGAGCCACTGAATGAAATCTTTCAAATATCCTAGACCTAGAGCATAAGAGGACTGTCAGAGGACTGGAAAGAGCAGATGTGGTTCCAACATTCAAAAAAGGGCAACAAAGTCAGTCCTTGAAACAACAGACCAGTCAGTCAGACATCAATACCTAGGAAGATCCTGGAAAAGATAACCAAGCAATGGATTTGCAACCACCTAAAAACAAGCAATTTATTACTAGAACAAGTTATTGCTAGAACATGGTTGTTAAAAACAGATCATGCCAAACAAATCTTATTGCATTCTTTGACAAACTGACTGACAAAATTAGTAGATAAGGGAAACGTTATGGACCTAATATATTTGGACTTCAGTAAGCATTTGACAAAGTACACCATAGATTATATCTGGGATAGACAGTACTACCACCATATGGCTTCTAAACTGGATGACCAAATGTACTCAGCAAGTCGTCCTCAATGGAACTGCATCTACATGGAGGGAACCATGCAGTGGAGTACCCCAAGGTTCTGTCTTAGGTCCACTATTCTTCAATATCTTCATAAATGCTCTAGTTGAGAGATTAGAAGGAGAACTCATTGAATATGCAGATGACACCAAGCTGGGGGAAATTACTAACACTTTGGAAGACAGGCTAAAGATCCAGAAGGACCTTGAGAGATTTGAACACTGTACCAATAAGGTACATTTCAGTGGTGTGAAAAGTAAAGTCCTACACATAGGCAAGAAAAACCAAATGCACAGATGTAGAATAAGTGGTACCCAACTCAACAGTAGCAACTGTGAGATGTATCTAGGTGTCCTACTAGAGCACCACTGAAGTATGAGCCAGTAGTATACTTCAGCTCCCTAAAAAAGCTAATGCAGTACTAGGTTGCATCAACAGAGGGATAGTTTCAAGATCACGTGAAGTGATAGTATCATTTTATACTGCACTGGTGAGACCACATTTTGAATACTGCATCAAATTCTGGTCACCAGAATACAAAAAAAGATGTTGAAACACTAGAAAGAGTGCAGAAAAGAGCAAAAAAGATGATAAAGCTCTGGAGGCTAAACCACATGATGAACAACTGAGAAAACTAGGTATGTCTACTCTAAAAAAAGGAAGACCTAGGGTTGATAATGAGAGCAGTTTTCCAGTACTTGAGGGGCTACAGAGAAGAGGGAGTCAACCTATTCTCCAAAGCACCAGGGCAGGACAAGATGTAATAGGTGGAAAAAGCTGTGGGTGCTCTAGTTTATCACTAGAGGTTTTCAAGAAGAGAATGAAGAGACATTTGTCCAGAATTATATAGAGTCTCCAGCCATGGGCAGGGGGTTGGACTAGAAGACTTCTAAAGTCCCTTCCAAACCTATTATTCTATGTTCTGTGTCATGGCTTCTCCGTATTTGATTTCACTATACTCACATGGACCACTTCCATAGAAAGTTATGAAGAGGAAGATGAGGACGATGCTGCTGTATGAAATCCAGGGAGACTGATCCTAAAAGGGAGGAATAAGAGTAGGTGGGATTAAAGTGAGGGCCCACTGTCAGCAAACCAAAATTAGACCAGATATTGTCCCCTCCTGTATGATATCTTTTGCAGCCTGTGTGTGGAGGGGACTGTTGAAATAGAAAACCCAAATTATTCAGCTTACAATGGATTTAGCTGCTGCTGTGATAGTGGTTCTAGCAATAGAAAATCTTAACAACTCCTATGGAGTATTAGCAGTCAATGTCTCTGTGAATTAGCAGACCTCCATCCCTCCCCATCATCTCATTCCTTTCAGGACAACCAACTCTGTGATTCAAAGAAAAGAAATTGCAAATATGAAGCCAGAGAAATTGCACAGCAAAAAGAAGGTATCATAATGGAAATTGTTTTGCCCTACATGCTTATGGAGATTCTCAGTTGTCCAGCTCATAGTTGTCCCAAAGTTTTTATGCTGCAGTATATGTTTCTGGGCCTTTCTCGCCTTTCTTCCACCCTGTACAGACACCACTCGTTCATTGATAAGTTCAACTTTATCTCCTCTTTCTTTTTCAGAATCTCATCAACTCCATCCTAACAATTATTTTTTCAGGCTTCTCTTCACTTCTCCTTCATACGAGGGCAATTCGGAAATAAACCTCCATTTGGTTATCAATGACAGGCACTTGCAGATACAGAGCTTTTATTATATACATTAGAAAACTACAACATTACATTACTTTTTGACATAATCGCCATTTAAACTGAGGCACTTGTCGTAACGTCTTACAAGGTTTGAAATTCCTATCGTGAACTAACACCACACCAGAAGTCATCAGGCCCCGACGCTTGTTTTGGATGGCTCGTCTGAGTTTTCGTAATGCTTCACAGTAGATGTCCGAACTGATAGTCAAACCATGCTCCATGAACTTCACTAACCGTACTCCTTTGGCATCTTCACATTTGGCCGGATTTTCTATGGCACTACTTCCGGTGCGGTGTTGATTCACGATAATGCTCGCTCCCACACCACTAGACATTCCCAAGAACTTTTGAAGCAGTTCTGTTTTGTCTTTGATCACCTCCCCCATACCCAGATTTGGCACTGAGTGACTACAACTAAGGAATTTCAAACCTTGTAAGATGTTATGACAAGTGCCTCAGTTTGAATGGTGATTATGTCAAAAAGTCATGTTGTAGTTTTTTAATGTGTATAATAAAAGTTCTATATCTGCGAGTGTCTGTCATTGATAACCAAATGGAGGTTTATTTCCAAATTGCCCTCATATATTTGTGTTGCAATCCAATTCCTTGTTTATCTTAACACACATTCTGTTATATTCCACCTGATTCCTTCTACACTCATTCATGCTTGGCTGTATCTCTTCTTGTATTTCCATTATGACTGCTTTGAACTTTTTAAAAATTTTCTCCTAATATACCCGGTTCTCACCCCTTTTTAATAACATGGAGAGAACACGCTTTTATCTCACTCATCAAGCAATTCCATATTTCTGGAAAATGTACCATAATATAAACCTAAGTCACTTTATCATATACTTCTCTAAGGTATAATAATCTTTCTGTCTCTCTGTACAAGGAGAGCTACGTTACTCTATGAAGCTAAAAAATTACATTTTCAGACTAGCAAATTTGATTGACAGACATAAGTTTTTGTAAGCTTTCTTTGTCCTATTCACACATTTTTCAGGTCTACATAGCCCATTCCCCAGTTTTAAGCTGCCCTCCACTCCCCAAATTTGTTTCTGGTCCCTTCTTATATTCTTCTAGTCAGAAATCTGATGAAGGTCTTTCTGAGGACACATAACAGAGTGATCCCTTGCAGTTTCTGCACTTATTTGTCTGTTTTCTCTTTCTGCCAGAGGAAAGGAACTGGTTTCTTCAGGCAACTGCAGACTTCATCCATGCCAGTTGTATAAGCTATGCCATAAGTGACCCATAATCATAATTTATCTTTTCTCCAATCTTGATCTGTAGCCTTATCATTTTTCTCAGCATTTCACCACATTGATGGCTTCTTTTTCATCTATTCTTCCTTGGACACTTCACAGCCTTTGCTTCAATTCCACTCCTCAACATAACCCCATCATTTCCAATCAGATCTGAAAAATATGCTTCCCATCCCAAACCAGTTCCTTGCCTTGCACTCCTTTCACTCCTTGTTTAGCAATGAAGATACACATCAAATATGGATACCTATTAATTCATTAATTATATACAGGGAAATTGCAGATTAAGGTAGCCCCCAGACTTCAGACTTGGAGTTTATGCCACCAAGATCCTAGCTACAAAAGCCGACATCCCTGCCCGTGAAAGTTAGGACTGTGTTGAACAGGAATCAGCCACCTGAAGGCCTCTGGAGGCATCTGAATCTCTGGCCACAGCGGGCCATCACAATGGAAAACCCCGGGGAGGGGGCTTCATACATGTCAAAAACATGTTCATTCCCACAAGGGAAAAATAACTCTCCTCTTACAAATTCCAGGGATAGCCTGAAAACACATTAGAATCCGAGAAACTGAAACTCTGTTTCAAAGACTCTGATAAATTGAAAGACAAAAAGGATAGTACAAAAAATGGAAAGATAACTAAGGTACAATATCAGCAGATAGCCCAAATCTGGAAAGATGAAGTCAGGAAAGCAAATGCTCAGAATGAACAAAGACTTGCAAGCAAAGGCAAAGAAAATTTTAAAAAGTTTCTTTCAACATATTTATAATAAGAGAAAAGTCAAGGAAACAGTCAGCCCATTAAAGAGAGAAGATGGCAATGAAGTAACAGGCAGTAGAGAAAAAGCAAAGCAGTTTAACTCATTCTTTGCATCAGTCTTCATGCAAAAAGCAACTATAGTCCAGCCTACCAAAAACATAACTGTAAAAGACAGTTTAGAAATAAAAATAAACAAGAAAATGGTAAGAGAACACTTGTCTGATCTTGACGAATATAAATCACCAAGATCTGATAGATTACATCTCAGTTTTCTGAAGGAGCTGGCAGATGTTATCTCAGAAACATTGTACCAAATCTTTCAAAAATCTTGGAAAACTGGGGAACTATCTGAGGATTGGAAAGGAGCTGTAGTGCTTCCCATCTTCAAAAAAAAGGAAATAAAAACAGACCCAGGAAACTACAGACCAATCAGCCTAACATCAATACCTGGAAAAATACTGGAAAAGATAAACACAGATCTGCAAACATCTAGAAACTGGAAGGGGCCTTGGAGGTCTTCTAGTCCAACCCCCCGCTCAAGCAGGAGAACCTATACCATCTCAGACAAGTGACTGTCCAGTCTCTTCTTAAAAATCTCCTGTGATGGAGCGCAAGCTGTTCCACTGGTTAATTGTCCTCACTGTTAGGAACTTTCTCCTTAAATCCAGGTTGCTTTTCTCTTTGATCAGTTTCCATCCAAGTACAAATTAGGTGAAACCTGGCTCAAAAACAGTAAATGTGAGAGGGATCTTGGAGTCCTAGTAGACAATCACTTAAATATGAACCAGCAGTGTGTGGCAGCAACCAAAAAAGCTAATACAATCCTTGGTTGTATAAACAGAGGCTTATAATCAAAATCACATGAAGTATTAATAGCGCTTTATAAAACTTTAGTAAGATCACATCTGGAATACTGCATCTAGTTTTGGTCACCACATACAAAAAAGAAGTTGAGACTTTGGAAAAAGTGCAGAGAAGTGCAACTAAGATGATCAAAGGCCTGGAGACTAAAACATATGAAGAATGGTTGCAGGATATGAATATGGATATCCTGGAGAAGAGAAGGACTAGGGGTGACATAGTAGCGGTGTTCCTGTCAGAACCCATTCCTACTTTATTTCTACCTATCCCCTCTGACCTAAAAACAAATCTCACCTTCCCCTGGGTTCTGCCATACTCCCAAGGGGGAGGGGGGATGTGCCTGTGGGATTATTGCTTTCCCTTCCTCTATTTGCTACAATGTAACAATTTGCTTCCTGCACTGTATCTCTCTCTGAACTTTCTTCTTCCTAAACTGTCAGCTAGGAAAAGGGGGGGGGGAGAGAAAGAAATAGAACCTCCAGAGCCTGGCTTATTTCTCCATTCTCAAAAGGAGGTGCGAAGAGCTGCTTGAACATCGCATTACGACCGGAGCCGGATCGATGTTATCTCCCCTTTCCCAAATGGACTTAACACCTGGGGATTGGCCGGTTTGAACCGTCCAGATGAACTGTGGGGTGGGGTTTGCTTGGGGACACTTTTAAGTATCGATTTGCAAAGGAATCCCTCAGATCCTGTCTATTATGCCTGCTATCAACTACTTTTAATAAAAGTTCCTGTTGGAGGAAACTGTCTCCAAGAGTTCTGCTTTCTTAAGATGTGGGATTGAAGTGGGTCCTTACAGTTCCAGTATTTGAGGGGCTGCCACAAAGAGGAGGGGGTCAACTTATTTTCCAAAGCACCCGAAGGCAAGACAAGAAACAGTGGATGAAAACTAATCAAGGAGAGAAGCAACCTGGAATTAAGGAGAAACTTCCTAACAGTGAGAAGATTAATCAGTGGAACAGCTTGCCTTCAGACATTGAGGGTGCTCCATCACTGGAGGTTTTTAAGAAGAGACTAGACAGCTACTTGTCTTAAGTGGTACAGTGTCTCCTCATTGAGCAGAGGGTTAGATTAGAAAACCTCCAAGGTCCCTTCCAGCTCTATTCTGATTCTGATTCTCTCTTCTGCCCTATTCTGAATTTGAGTTTGAATTTTAGTGAAACCTTAATTTCTAGCACAAACTTTTTTTTACCTCATCTTGTCAGAACCCTATATTTTCATATCATAACCTCCTCGGTTCTCCCATTCTCCTGGGGTAGGGGAAGTTGCGGGGCCCTTGCTGTGCTAACGTGGACAGAGTGAAGAAGCTGTGGAGACCTAACAACCTTGAGAAAAGGTGCTTTATCAGTTCTTTCCCACAGCGAGTTGACACCTATGGATTGCCTGTTTGAACCGACCAGATGGACAGTTGGGGTGGAGTTTCAATTGTTTCTCTAACCTATTGATTCAGTGGAAAAACTTCAGATCCTGCCTAGCTCTCCTGCTGTCTGTACCTGCCATTAAAAGTTCCTGTTTCAAGAGTTCTGCTTTCTTGGTAAGAGAAGGGAGGCAGGTCCTTACACATCTTTTAAATTGTTAATAAACTTTTATCTTGCATTTCCATCTATTTATTTTGATAATCAGCAGATGACAAGACTAAAAAAAGACTATACACACAGACACACAAACACACACACACACATATATAAAACAATGTTAGTATACTTAAAATTTAGATAAAAAATAAACATTAAAATGAAAAAACTAGTATCTGTTGAGTAAAAACCTTTGTGGCATTTTGTGGCAAGTGGGACAATAAACAGAAGCCTTCTAATACTGTGGTTAGAGAAATGTGAATTAAAATGAAAGAATTGCCCAAAAGGTATTGATCCACAGAGCCAGGAATTAGCCAGGTGGGACTTGCTTACCTGGAGGGACAAAGTGAGGACGAGGAGAGCCAACGTGAGAGCCATCATCCCAAACCCGCCCCACAGCAGAACTCTTCGGCCTAGGCGGTCAATGATGGAGCTCTGAGGGCAAAAGAGATGGTCACTCCAAACAGAAGCTCACCCCAAAGGACCCTGACAAGCCACATGCGCACTTGCGCAGGAGGAGGCGAGTGAGCCTGGTCTGACTTTGTTGCCATCTTCTGCCTTGACTTCTGATTGACAGACATCCATCTGGAGGAGAGGATGCCAACCCACCAGGGCCTCAATCCAGCTGCTGCCACCTGACTTGTCTCCCTCGGGAGGCTGCTTGCCTGGCCCTTTTTCTTTGCAACTGGTGGTGCAAAATGATTGAGCAACTCATCTGTACTTACGCACAGGAGCACAGAGGCAAATTCGCAGAGACCAATGCCCAGAGTGACATAAGGGATGACCAGCTCTTCCAGCCTGGCAGTGCGGAAAACTTCAAAAGCATAGAAGTATATCTGGAAGGCAGAGCAAGGGGAATCATGGACTGCAGGTTTTCAAGATGAAGGTTTTATATATATATAGTGGACAAGAGCTGCAGACTTTCAAGCTCCATTGTTGCATTTTGTGCTTGTTTTTAGCTTTTTTTAAAAATGTGTTATTTATAAATTGTATTTGCAACAAGAGGCTACCCATTGTCATTATCATCATCAAGTCTTCCCTTTAGGGTGGCAGTTGTCTCATGGTGCTGAATGGCAAAGCTTTTCCTCAGGGCTGTTTTCCTTTTCCTTTTGGCAAACTGTTCATTACAATATAAAAGTTGAACATGCTTGAACATGCCTGAAGTTAGACAGTCACAGCCTACAAGCTTCCCCATCAGAGCTCTAGAAAATCAATATGTACCCCGAGAAGTCCAAATTAAGTCCTCTCTTCCTGCTCACTCTGCCCCTATCTTAAATAGCTACCTATTTTTGTCTCCATCGCTTAAGTGTGTATGAGGGGGGATGATCTCCCCAGAACTGTCTTTCCTGGTTTTCTAACCCCTTTGGGGCCTTTTGGTCTGAGGCATTTAGTTGAATTGTCAAGCAGATGAGACCAGGCTGTGGGACAATTTCCATTGAAAAGGATTGGTCTCAACCAGCCCATCTCTTATTATAAGCACCTAATGGGTGGTGGCCAAAGTCTGGTTTATTACTCCCTAACTGTAACCCTAAACCAGCAGCATCCGTGATGCCTTTATCAACTTTGATATAGAGATACAAAAATAGTAACTCCAAAGAATATATGTACTTTTCTGAAANTTCTAAGAAGCTTACTATAGGTACCAATAAAATGGAGATACTACCAAAACCTTTTTCAGGTTAATATGGAAGAGGAAGGGTAGAACTTATAGATGGAGGCTAAAAAAAAATTAAGAACTAAAAGAAGCTAAAATAATATTTTGGGATTAATTTAAATAAAGGCATGGAGATAAGGACATTGTGAAATGCAAGTAAGCCTTTAGGAGATGACAATTTGTACAGCAAAATGGTAAATTGAAAAGACAAAGAGAAGAGAAGTATTTTAAAGGGAATAAAAATAAAATAGGAGGAATCAAAGAGGCATCCAGGAAGAAAAAGTATCTTAAAAAAAAAAAACCTTTCACAAACTTTCCATGTTAACAATTAAAGAAATGGAACTAAAAATGTAATTTGCAAAATTTTGAGAAAGCAAATAAGCTGGGAAAATGGCTAATTTATAAACTGAGAAAAAAGTGAGAAGAAAATGATATTAAAATTACAAAATGGGAATGCTATGGTTATGGTTATGATGGGGGGGGGTCCCATTCTTGCCCCAGCTCCTGCCCACCTAGCAGTTCGAAAGCACCCAAATGTGAGTGAATAAAAAGATACCACTTTGATGGGAAGGTAACAGCATTCTATGTGTATAGTCATGCTGGCCACATGACCCCAGCTGGGTCACCAGACAAGGCTGACCCCCTCAGCTAAGAAACAGAGATGACCACCTCCCTTTAGAGTTGGAAATAACTGAACAAGGGAAACCTTTACCTTTAAATATGCAAATAATGTTCTATCAGTATTATACAAAACTTTAGAGAGAAGAAATTCCCCTGGCAAAAATAAATATTTAAATAAATATTTACCAAAGTTAATAACTAAAGCAGCTGATGAATGGACCTATAATAATAATAATAATAATAATAATAATAATAATAATAATAATAATAATAATAATAATAATAATAATAATAATAATAATAATAATAATAATAATAATAATAATAATAATAAAGGAAATCTATGAGAAAAATCTGGGAAAGCTCCTGGCCCAGAAGGATTGCCAGCTTCCTATTACAAATATTTTGAAGATCAGCTATTACAATCTCTTTTAAAAATGACAAATTCAATTCTGGATAGAGGAAGGATACAAGAAAGTTGAACAGATGCAAATATAGCACTAATTCTTAAAGAAGGTCAAGACCTGATCTTATTTTAAAAAAAATACCATCTTATTACCATCAATAAAGAACTAGACAACCCATGCACCTTTAGGTCATTGTTTGCGTCAAGGATTAAATACCACTATAATAAGAGTTAGGGACAAAGACTAATTTGAAAAGGATGTGTGAAAATATATTGATCTGAAATAGGTTTTGGGGGTCTTTGGTTAGAAATGGAAATACAAGAAATTTAGTAACTGTCCTTGGTCCTGTTGAATGCCAAATTGCACAATTCCTCTCTTCCTTCTTAGTATCACTGCCTTTGTATGGAGCACAAAGAGGAAGGCACAATCCTGTTGGTCTTGTCTACAAATAGCAACATCAAAAAAAGGAAGGAAAGGTCACTTTCTTAGCTGATTCCAAATAGTATTCTACTCAACTGCACTCAGACCACAGAGCTGCAAACTTGTGACCAGCAGAATGGCGATAAACAATGGCCATCGCAAGCTGCGCTGCTTCATCACTTCCCAGATACTCAGGTTCTTGGAGCCAGCAATAGTCATCTCTTTCAGTGCCTCCTCGATTTCCATTTGCTGATGTCTTTCACCCCAGAGGTCTTTCATTGCTGGGAAGGAGAGAAGAACAATTCAAATGTTCATCCCCCCCCAAAAAAATCACATTTAGCTGAGCCAATAAGAGAAATTTCTGTACTCATTTTTCACCCAACTAGGCAATGATGCCCCCTCCCCATTAGGGAAATTTAGGGTAAGAGATGAGTAGCTGAGCTGGAGGATAGGGTTAAATGTGCCATCCGTTTGGAATCATTGCACAGCCACAAGAGACCCAAGTTCAGCCCCCCCCCCCATGAATTCCATTTATCTTTATCTAGAGCCAATTTGGCTTCGCCATTAGTAGACCAGATATTTGTGTATAGGTAGCTGAATAAACTCCTGTTTCAGGTTTCCTGTGCCTGACATTTATAGAAATTGGAGTTGATTTTTGAAATAGCATCATACTGGATGATTGGTTTTTTTTAAAAAAGCACACTTTATATGCTGTTACATTTGTTGAGATTTTGCACACCCTACAGTATTAAAAAAAAACCAAAACAAAACGTCAAAACCATGACAAAATTTTAAAGAAAACTTCCTTGTACTTTTTGTAACTATATATCATCTGGCAAGTAGAGCTATATATTTGATACTGTGCCAAAATGGGTTTCATGTCATTCATGATAGGCCTCTTGGTTTCCAGCAGATTCACTCGCTTATCTTAAGCAATTTTGACAAACCCTGGATAGGAAGGTCCCAAAAAACTAGAGGAGAACAAATATCGCCTCAATTTTCAAAAGGAGAAGAGAAAACTATAGGGATTGGTCAGGGAGTCACCAGGAATCAATGCTAACTTGAAGGCATCCAAAAAACAAAACAAAACATCAAGCTCTGCTAAGGTCACTTTCACAACCATTGGATGGCAGCAAAGAGTTAGAGTTTGCTCTCTGCTGCCATTTAGTGGTCATCTGGATTTTTGTAACTCCAAAAGGTTAGGTCTAGTTCTAGCTGTGTGGCAAAAAATTCAGATTTTTTTTTAGATTAATGGACTCAATTAAATCAACTTGATGTACAGAGATATAAGGAATTTGGCTTTTTGCACTGCAGCCTGTTAATGTTATTAGGACAATTCTCACAGATTTGGCCTCATGCTTTCTTTCCAGCATCTGGCAGTCCCAAACTCCCCCCTCTTCCTTTTTGTTTCTAGCAGAAGATGCTGTTATTTATTTCCTGCCCCCACCCTTAACCCAGGTCTTCAATTTCATTTGCAGAACCCCATTGCTCCAAACACTGAGGCATTTTCAATACTAAAATTGTTACAAAAATACAACAATCTTTCATACTTTCTATTTTAGCCAAGGGCAAACAGGAATTACTTTGCAGCCCCTCCCCCTTTCTGAATCACTGGCATCCATTGCCATCAATGGGGATTTTTTCTTTCCTGAAAAGCTTTCCTGACAAACACTTTCAACTTTCCTCCTTAAAAACATAGTCAAGTTTGAGAAAAAAATTAAGAGAATTGCTGCTCATAAACTGCAACAGCCCCCACAGGAAAAGCAAGTTAGCAATCATCATAATTTTTGGTCTCATCACCCAAATCTCAAATCCTTCCCTCTCTCTTCATGGCTTCACTGAATCATAGGTCCCCTTTGTGCTTCTTTAAAGCAATTCCTGTCTCTCTGAGTTCTTCTTGTGCCAGAACCAAAGGCAGAAGCTGGGGTGTCAGCAATGCAAAATAAAGTGGAACCATTACTTTTCTTCTTCAAAACTCTTTGGATGCAACCAACAATTCTATTTGCCTTTTTACAACATGATCACAGTGATGATTCTTAATAATTTTAATCAACAACTGTTAATTGTATTCCACAATATTTTATTGACATTATTACCAAGCAAGACATACCCCAAGACTGTGTGTCTGATTTTTGTTTCCTAAGTAAAACCTATTTGTTTTACTCAGTTTCATGCATGTTTTGTTGATTTCCATGATTAGGAAGAAATTCAAGACAATGTATTGACAGTACAGTAATAAGCAGCCCAAGTGAGAAGAAAGCAAACATAAGGAAAGCAGGGCTGCCCAAGAGTCCTTCCAGTCAACCCACCAACTGGGGCTGCTGAAGGACACCAATGTTCATGGTCGCCACTGAAAGGCTATAGCTCAGGGGTCTTCAAACGTGGCCCTTTTATGACTTGTGGACTTCAACTCCCAGAATTCCTCAGCCAGTCACATTTATATGGCTGCCCATCTCATGGAAGGCGTAATGGTTAGATGGCCACCCTTAGCTAAGCACAAACAGGTTCTTTCCCACAGGGGAAGACATGTGTCACCTTTTCGGCAAGCGTCAGCATCCTTCCTTTGCAACAGCAGGTAGGGGGGCGATTCTGGGAAGAACGGCAGCAGCAGCAGCTGCAGCAGGGCTGGGAAGCCACACAGGGCCAGCAGGAGGGGCCACAGGGCCTCAGTGCCTAAAAGGTCTCTGAGGAGATGGGGGGGGAGAGAGAAGAAAAAGACACCATTATTCTTTCTGAAGGGATTGGATGACTGGAGGAAGGGTGCAGCAGGGGCCAATCTGAAGGAGGCAAAGCCAGCACCATCTCTTTGACCAAAAAAAGCCAAAGTGCCCTTCCCACCATTGCAATTTCAGTGGTGGAATTCAAATAGGTGAACAACCGGTTCTCTGTCTGGATGCCGCTTCTGGAAGTCCATTCTGGGTCTGGGCAACAAAAAATTAGCTACCAGTTCTGCTAAACTGGTGCGAACTGGCTGAATCCCACCACTGAGGACCCCTTGAGAGCCCTGAGAGGAGAACAGATTGTCCCTCAGAGGAAGTTTTCATATCAGTCTAAAAGGAAACGAGAAGACCGGCTCTCTCCTTGGCAGAGCAGGTGTGAGAATCACAGCCCAGGACAGACAAAATTGTTGGCCTTTGTGGGAAGTTAACCCAGAGAAGGAAATATTAAAAAGGCAGAAAGAAAGATATTGTTCACCAAAAGGATTTTTTTTAAAGCATTTTTTTGAAAAGCAGAAACCAAACCTGGCCTCATCTCTTTGCCCAAAGCAGTAGCTAGTCTTATACATATGCAGATGTGGAACCATCAGGAAAGTTGAAGCCAGAGCAATCAAGAAGACAAAGAGAAAATTTGCATACCCCACCCAAGCTCTTAAGAGTCATTAGCCCCATCACCTGGGAAGCAGGATATGATAATGGGATTAAACCACAGATATCAAAGCCTAGAAAAACACTCAGAAATAGCCTCAAAGTTCATGCCACCAGGAACAGGAAACTATTCCAAGCAGGGCTAGAGGGTATAAAAAGACCTTCTGCCCATGTGCTCGCTCTCTTTCTTCTCCTCTGCTGCTTCTTGCAAGGACCATCTGTCTTCTGCAATAAACTGTAACCTTCTTCCCAAAGCAGTCGCCATGTTTGCTTACTTATTCCCGGCTTGGATGAACCAGGATGAAGAATTACTTCTAACACCTTCAATGGGAATGGAGGGGGGAAGGGCAGAGCTGGAAGGGCTCCTGGGCAGTGAGCTCACCTTAAGCCCAGGATTTGCCCCAAGGCTTTTCCGAGGGAGAAAAACACTGCCGCTGTAGTGGTGGCCAAGCCTCGGAACTTCTTGGGGGAAATTTCACTGAGATAGGGCCCATGGATATTCAGGCAGAGTCCTTCAAGAGAAGAATCACAGGAATCAAAAGGTCTCCCCCCCCATGCCCATCTCTCCTCATCCAGGGGGTGCATTTGGCTTCCCCGAGGGTCAAAACCCAGGCCCTCCTCCCCATCCTACCTGCACTGATGCCATAAAGGAAACGGCCAATCAGGATAATTTCAAAAGACCTGGCCATCTTACTGGAACCAACAAGAAGCGCTCCCACAATTATAATAAAATTGCTGCAAATCAAAGTTTTCTTTCTGAAATAAACCACAATCGGGTGTTAAACTCCAGCCACATGAGTATTTCCCACTATTGACTGATTTCTCTGGTACTCAAGTTCATTTCAAGGCTTTCAGTTCTAATTTAAAGTGAAGACGGAGGGGAAAATGAGAACTCTCACAATTATATAGTCACAGACTTCAACATATGTGAGAAAATCTCACACCTATAAGACAAGGGGCCATCATGAAAACTTCCTCTTGAGAAAAAGCCATACTTTCCGTATCTCATGGCCAGTGATCCACTCCATAAACAGCCCAGAAGACCCCCCAGGCAGTAGATGGAGATGATGAAGGACCACAGCACAGCCAGCCTGTCTGGCGAGAGAGCCACACCGTGTCGCTGCAGCCACGTCTCATTGATAAAACTCTTGATGTCCTGGGAAAACAAGGGAGGGTGTGTTCAGCTACCAGGCTGGTGGCAAATCTTGGAGCATAACACAACCTGAGTTAGTTTTTAATGTATTGGTTTATTATATGAAACTTGATAACCTGGATAGTTCATGAATGAGTATATTGTGTCAATACAGAAAATGGCTTAATTCAATAACAGATTTTTTATTTTTTATTTATTGGTGACCTACAACAGCCCTAACAAATATAAGATACATTTGAGATTATACAATATAAAACACATTAAAAGATGCATTTCTTTGGAATTAGAAGTTCAAGCAATATTTTTCTATATGGTTTATATTGTTTCTTGTCCTTCCATCTGGTGCTTTGGTGAACAACCTGGCCGCCTCTGCCTTGTGGCAGCCCCTCAAATATTGGAACAATGCTATCATGTCTCCCCTATTTCTGAAATACTGGAACACTGGAATACCTGGAATACTGCAGCCAATTTTGGTCACCATATCACAAAAAAGATGTTGAGAGTTTGGAAAAAATCAGAGAAGAGCAACTAAGGCCTGAAGAATGGCTGCAGGACTTGGGTTTGGCTAGTCTAAAGAATAGAATAGAATAGAATAGAATAGAATAGAATAGAATAGAATAGAATAGAATAGAATAGAATAGAATAGAATAGAGCTGGAAGGGACCTAGTCCCCTATTTTTTCTTTTCTTTAGATTAGCCAAACCCAAGTCCTGCAGCCGTTCTTCGTATGATGAGTTCCCCTTCAATTCCCTGATCTAAGTCATTGATGAAGATATTGAAGAGTAATGGCCTAAGACGGAACCTTGTGGTACCCCACTGCTTACTTCTCTCCATGTGGATGTAGTTCCATTGAGGACTACTCGTTGAGTACAGTTTGCCAGCCAGCTACAGTTCTATCTGGTAGTGATGTTATCTATTCCACCTTTTTCTAGCCATCTTTTTCCCTTTCGCTTTTAGAGTTAGATGATGCTGGGAGGGAGGGGATGTGAATGAGAGTCTAGCTAGACATAACAACCCTAAACATAGCGTGAGAATCAAGGTTATTGAGCCCAGAGCTGATAAAGAATTGGCGGGCTGGTGAACTGGAGAGGAAGCCTGCGCTTCAAGCTAATTGGGGAATGTGATTTATGACTGTTAATTGGAGGAGGGAATTATGCTTTGATACTATGTGCCCAGGGAAGGGGAATTCAGTTTTTGGCTTCGATTATGTAAGTGCTGATATTATGCTACTCGAATAAAAGATTCTTTAGATAAACAATGCCTCGAAGTTCTTTTGAAGAGTTTCGTCTGTCGGAACCATGACATTGTGGGTACTTAGTCTACCATTACATTGTCTCAGCAATTTATGCAAAATGTAGGAACTGATGTTCTATACTGAGGTGATGACAGGTCTGCGGTGGGAGGCAGACTTACCATATCATATCCAGAGACCAGATCAACACCAAGACCTGGTCTCAGGAGCTTCAGAGACCCTGACTCCTCCTGTTGCTGCTTAAAGCTGGGTCAGCTGCTATAAAGCTTATCTCATCCATGACTTGATTGACCTTACTGACACCTGGTTCATGGTTCCTCTTTTGGAAATGTGCTTTTCTGGATAGCTCAAATGTGGCATCAGCCATTATTCTGGGGTAGGGATAGGAGTGTAGCTAAGGGTCAAGCATCTCTGGGGCTTTTAGGAGTGCTGCTTAGACATAGATCCAATTGTGAAATTGGATCATAAGGATCAACTGGGGCTGCTGCATAGTTCCTTCCCTCCCTGTGGGTAACAAAACCCCTCCCCAAAATACTCTGAACTTTGATGATGGAGGCATTCCCTAGAGTTATGGTGCTGGGAAAGTTCAACTTGGCTTCTCTGGGCCCATACCTGGAGGGAGCTTGGGATCATGGCAATCATGGACCTGATCCAAATTAATGGATCCAACTCAAAGCAGTGGTCCCAAATTAGATCTGGTCTTTATCCTTGGGCAGTGGCAATATTATTTAGAATTGGCCTCTGTCATGGACACATAATTCTCTCTTACCCCTACAATTCTTTGTGGATACCCCTGTTGCAGAAAGGAGCAGTTTATCTGATTATTCTGCCACAGGCACCTGATGGGACCTAGTGGGACTTCTGAGAGAGATTGCAATTATTGTGCAGTTTGGCTGAGGCTGAGGCCCTGATGATGGATTGGAATGACCACATCTCCTGCTTGAGGGGTTTCAACTAGAAGACCTCCAAGGTCCCTTCCAATTCTGTATTCTACATGGCAAGGGCCTTTGACCAAATTGCCCCTGAGCATACTATACATAGACATCAACATACAAAGTATGAGGAATAAACAGGGTGAACTAGAAATTCAAATAAATGAGGGCAGATATGATATTGTTGCCATTACGGAAACTTTGTGAGATGAAACCAATGAATGGAATATACAGCTAGAGGGATTTAAATTATTTAAAAGAAACAGACCAAATAAAGGAGGTGGAGTTGCACTATATATAAGAAATAACTACATCTCTACAGAAATAGAGCAGAACAATGATGAAAGCCATCTTGAATGCATTTGAGTCAATATAAAAGGGAGAAAATGACATTGCCATAGGCCAACCAACCAAACAGAGGAAATAGATGCACTTTTTGCTAGTCAGCTAACTAAGATATTGTATGTAGGAAGCACATCACAATGGGGGATTTTAACTACCACAACATCAACTGGGAGACAAACTCTGCACCAAGTGGAAGATGAAGCAGATTCCTGACAAACCTAGCAGACAACTTTATCTCCCCAAAAGTAGAGAAGGGAACTGGGGGGGGGGGTGTCAGCCATGTTGGACTTAATTCTCACTAACAGGGATGAAATGATAGAAAGTATCAAAGCTACAGGAACCTTGGGGGGGGGAGTGATCATGCAATATTGGAGTTCAACATTATACAAGCACAAGCAGTAGAACCAAGTCAAACTAGAGTCTTGGACTTTAAGAGAGCTGATTTCAATAAACTTAGAGAGAGCTTGGGAAGGATTCCATGGATGAGAATCCTCAAGGGGAAAACAATTCAAGAAGCCTGGGAAATTTTTGAAAAGTGAGATTATAAAAGCCCAGTCTACTACAATACCAACGAAGAAGAAAAATAACAGCTCTCAAAAGAAACCAGCATGGCTGCACAAAGAACTCTCTGTGTCAGAATCCAATTATAATTCATCTCTAGTTATCGACTATGGAAAACCCCATTTCTGCCCTCTCTGGATTCTGTCATACGATGAAGGGGGAGGGAGATGAGAAGAGGGGTTTTATGGCTCTCACTTCCTCCATTTCAACTTCAAAGGGACTGAATGTGGATATCACCAAAAGGACTAACCATAACAATGGGGCTATTACCTTTCATGTAACCCTCTCTGAAGTCTCCTTTCCCGGCAGTGAGGAAAAGGGGGTGGGAATGTAATGCCTGGGACTGTCACTGGAAGAAGGGGGTGATGGGGTGGGGCTACTGGGGGACCCCTTAAAACCTTGAATGGGAGAGCTTGGACCCCAAGTCCTGTCTAGAACACCTACAACCACTTTCTCTTAATAAATGATTCCTGTTGGAAGAACTATTCCAAGAGTTTTGTCTTCTTAAGATGCAAAGTGGGGTGGGTCCTTACATTAGATAGGACTTGCAGAATTAGTCCACCTGGAAGGGAGACCCTTACTGGGGGACTTTGCAAAAATTACCATGTCAGACGGCAGAGCAGGGAAGGGAGAAAACTCCCCGGAAAGGGAGCCGCTGCCCCGACTGAAACCCTGCCAGATGTCGGGATCTGAGAGGTCAGATTCCTCAGGAGAAGAGGTGGTGGAGACACGGGACCACAAACCTCGGTGGTCAATGGGCATTGGAAAGAAAGGCGAGTGGGAAAAGAAGTCAAGAAAGGTGACCCTGAGATGGGGGGCCAACCAACCAGAATGGAAGCAGGAGATGGAGAAATCCATGCACGCAAGTGAAGAGGAAGGGAGCTGGACACCGTACTCGGGCTGGATCCTAGAGAAAGCTATCGACCTGATGAAGAGAACTCTCAGCTCCCTAGGAGAGGAGAATTCTGAGCCCTACGGCCACCCCAGCTCCTGGAGCCGCAAAGGGAGAGACACCGAGGGGGAAGTGGAACCTGCAGCCCTGGGGACATCTGCTGATCCAGTAGTCCCCACCCCCCACTGACCCATAGATGGCGATCTGAATGGAAGACACTACCACCGACAACGAAGGCAACAATCCATTCTAAGACATCTGCCGCTGGACGTGAAATTCAAAGGGGAGCCAACACGCTTGGGATTTTTCCTAACCGAAGTCCTCAGCTACATGGAGGAATACGGACGGGACATCCCCAGTGACAAAGCCCGTATCCGGATCGTGCAATCTGCCCTGGACGGGCCTGCTGCAGATTGGGTGTTGAACTTGCACGACTCCAACGCCCCAGAGCTCAACGACTTCAACCGCTTCATGTCCTCACTGAGAAGGCGATTTGAGGACCCCCTGGCTGATCGCAAAGCCCGCGAAAGGATAAAAACAATGAGGCAAGGCAAACACCCGGTAGCCGAATATATGCAAGAATTCCGGGCCATTGCCAGCAAACTGAACTGGCCGGAAGACATCCTCCTTAGCCATTTCAAAGACAGACTAAATTATGACCTATATGATGCTTGCCTGCCCCGAGGGGACCCACACCAACTTGAGGAATGGTACGTCTTGGCAGAGGAAGCAGAGATCGACATATTGAAGAGGCACCGCCGAGGAAAACAATGGAGCCGCTCACCGCCTGAGTCGACACGCGAACCAGTAAAACCATCGGTTATGGCCAAGAAGCAAATGGGGTGTTTCAAGTGCGAGAAAGAAGGGCATCAAACTGTAGAATGCTGCTCAAAAGCCTCCCAACACAACCCAGACAGATCACCGGCCAGCAAATCCGAAAAGTCTCCAGCTAAGCCAAAAGAACCTGCCATGAGAATGATGGAGACTGTGGAATCCCCCACCTCTACTCATCAGGGGGAAAGAACTCCAGCCTACACCGCAGGGCCTGTGGACGCCTCAGACGACAGCTTGGAGGGAGAACCCCTGGTAAGTGGACGCATCGCACCCATCCTCAAGACAGTGACTATATTAATTCCCCCCATGCCTGAAGCCGTGAAGGTGAAAGCCTTAATAGACTTTGGCTGCACCCGTTGCCTCATTAGCCCGACGCTAGTGGGGAATCTGGGCATTCCATCGAGGAGACTGGAACAACCAATCTCATTTGGCCAGTTAGATGGGTCCAGCAGGGGGGGTGGGTGCCAGCTACCCTAGCCACTTTACCAATACACCTCTCCCTGGGCAAACATGAGGAGGACATAACGTTTGTGGTGACCCCAGGCATGGAATGCCCGATGATCCTAGGGATGGAATGGTTAAAAAAATGGAACCCCTGGGTGAATTGGAGGACGCCAGAAATCAAATTCCCGAAGGGGGACCTTATGGACTTAAAATCCCAAGGGGGGCCACCAGAATTAAGGACAGAAAAAGCATCCATGGGAGAGGAAAAGGGACTACCAGAAATACCAGAGGAATACAGAGACCTTGCTGAAGTTTTCAGTGAGGAGAGGGTGGATGAGCTTCTCCCCCTGACCCATTGACTGTGCCATTGAATTCAAGCCTGGGGCAAAACTCCCAAAGCCCAGATTATACTCCATGAGCCCAAAGGAGAAGGAGGAAATGGAAAGATTTATAAAGAAAAACCTAGAAAGTGGATTCATTGAGCCAGCCAAGCCTAAAGTGGCTGCTCCGGTCCTCTTTAGAGAGAAGAAGGATGGCTCTTTACGTTTATGCGTGGATTATAGGGCCCTGAATACAATAAGTGAAAGCAACCTATACCCTCTGCCCCTCATGAAGGACATGTTGTCACACCTCTCGAAAGGGAAATTTTTTTCTAAACTAGACCTAAGGGAAGCTTACTATCGCGTGAGAATTAAAGAAGGGGATGAATGGAAGACCGCATTTAACTGCCCCATGGCAGTATTCATGCAATTAATCAATGACGTTCTAAGGGAGCACCTATTTGAGGGGGTCCTGGTTTACTTAGACGACATTCTTATCTTCACCGAATCAAAAGAGGAACTTGTCAACCTAGTCAGAGCGGTTTTAAAGAAACTGCGAGCCGCCCACCTATATGCCAAACTCTCGAAATGCGAATTCCACCAGGAAAGGATAGACTACCTAGGTTATCGCATATCCCCACAGGGCATTGAAATGGACCCAGAGAAGGTCAGAGCAGTATTAGATTGGGCACCACCCCGTACAAGAAAGGAACTGCAAAGTTTCCTGGGCTTCGCAAACTTTTACCGCCAATTCATCCCCTCATTTGTCCAGATAGCCCTGCCCCTCACGAACTTACTAAAAACGAAGGGAGCATCCTCAGTAAAACCTAGCCAGCCACTAACATGGACAATGGAGTGCCAAGCAGCGTTTGAGAAATTAAAGAGACTTTTTTCTGCCGAACCGGTTCTGAGGCACCCAGACATAGATAAGCCCTTCGTAATACAGGCAGATGCAAGTGATGTGGCAGTGGGGGCTGTACTATTACAAGAAAACGATGAAGGGGTATTGCAACCCTGTGCGTATACATCCAAGAAACTCACGGAAATGGAACAGCGCTGGCCCGTATCGGAGAAAGAGGCATACGGGATATGTTGGTCATTACTCACATGGTGCCAGTTCCTTGAAGGCAAAAAAATCCCCTTCCAGGTGTGGACTGACCACAAAAATTTGGAAGCCCTGAAAACACCCAGGAAGCTCAACCCCAAGCAAGCCCGCTGGTCCCAGCATTTTCACCAGTTCCAATTTAAGCTCAAACATTTGCCGGGGAAAAAGAACTTCCTGGCAGATGCATACCCCAATATAACAGCACGCGAGCCACTGACTCTAAACCGATTATGGTAGAATCACAACTGGCAGCGCCAGTAACCACCAGAGCCCAAGCTAAATTAAAACCACAGCTGGGCAGCCAAACCGGAATTGAATTCCGGAAAAGTTTGGAAACAGATGAATGGTTCCAGAAAAACAAAAATGTGCGCACAATGAGAGACGGGCTGCCTTGGGTGGGGGAAAAGTTATATATACTAACAACCCAAAGAGTCACATTCATGCAGCTTTGCCACAATACAAAATCAGCAGGGCATTTTGGATTTGTAAAAACATTACACTTAATTAAATGGCAATTTTGGTGGCCATCCTGCCCAAAGTGTGCAACTGCAAAGAGGTTGCAAGGGAAATCGCCCGGACTATTACAAACAGTGACAAATCCCTCAGCCCCCTGGAGGAAAATAGCCATGGATTTTATAGTGGAATTGCCAGAAAGCAATGGGAATACTGTTGTCTGGATGGTCACGGACTTGTTTTCCAAACAGGTGCACTTTATCCCTTACCAAAAGATTCCCACCGCAAAAGCCTTAGCGAAACCTTTCGTCCAGCACATTTACAGATTGCATGGGGCATCCCAACACATCATCTCTGATAGGGGAGTGCAATTTACGTCTCCATTTTGGAAGTCTGAAAAAATGAACTCGGTACTTGAGCAATATTTAAGATGTTTTATTGATTATCAGCAGAAAACGTGGATGGACCTACTCTCTTTTGCAGAAGTTGCTTACAATAATGCAGTCCACTCCAGCACAGGTTACACCCCTTTTCAAATAGCCACCGGTCAAAGTTTCAACCCCATGCCAGAATTAATCCCAAACAAACCGGTGATCCCATCACTGAAAGAATGGATGGAACAATTACAAAACACCTGGCCAATAATTAGAAAAGCACTAGATGAAGCTAGGCAGGCATACAAAGCACAAGCCGATAAAAAAAGGGTTGAGCCTAC
>NW_015387408.1:300003-311197 GCF_001527695.2 Protobothrops mucrosquamatus
TTCTAAGAAGCTTACTATAGGTACCAATAAAATGGAGATACTACCAAAACCTTTTTCAGGTTAATATGGAAGAGGAAGGGTAGAACTTATAGATGGAGGCTAAAAAAAAATTAAGAACTAAAAGAAGCTAAAATAATATTTTGGGATTAATTTAAATAAAGGCATGGAGATAAGGACATTGTGAAATGCAAGTAAGCCTGTCTAGAACACCTACAACCACTTTCTCTTAATAAATGATTCCTGTTGGAAGAACTATTCCAAGAGTTTTGCCTTCTTAAGATGCAAAGTGGGGTGGGTCCTTACACTCTGATAAACTGAAAGACAAAAAGGACAAGTATAAAAAGTGATAAAGGGGGCACATAACTAAGCCAGAATATCATCTCTAAAAAGTGAATTCTGAACTCCATCAACACTCGCTTTATTATATTTCCTGGCTATAAGAGTCACAAATATATGAAGTCACTACAGGTAGTCCTCTACTTACAACAATAATTCAGATCAGAATTTCAGTTGCTAAGCAATTGGTGGCAAAGTATAAATACATCCCTTAATGACAACAGTGTCTGCAGTGTGAGTTCAGGAGAGTGCATGAGGCTGCAAGGGAGTTGAGAAGAGGAGGGAGGGGCTGCATGAGAGGTGCTGCACAATTTCGTTTTTGTGTGAGAGTATGAGGGCTTGCACAAGAGGTGCTGTGTGGGTCAAATAAGGTGCACAGGGGTGCATGAGAGTGCACAGGGTTACGCAAGAGGTCCTGCATGGGTTGAGGAAGGGTATGAAAGAATGTGTGGGGATATATAGGTGTGTATGAGAGGTGCTGTGCAGATCAGAGAGAGAGAGAGAGCACAAGTGTGCAAGGGTGTGTGTGTGAGGTGCCACATGTGCCTTGGAGGGTGGATGGGAATGCACAGGAGGCACCATGCAGTTTGGGGAGGTTGCACAAGGGTGCAGTGAGGAAGGTGTGTGTGGGATGTGCAAATGTCCAATGTGGAGCTAGCACAGAAAGGCTAGGAGACGGTGCACAGGAGGGGGTTATTTACCCCAGCAACTTGCAAGCTTTTCTGCTGGCTTCCTCACTGATTTTCTGGGGAAGCCAACCAGAAAGTTTGCAGAGGGATTGCGGGGTGCTTGGCAACCAGTTGAAAGTGCACATGGATTGCCAAGCACCCAGATCATGATATAAGATTATGGGGGTGTTGGAATGGCGAGACCTCTAAGGCCTGTAACTGCCATTTGTTCAGCACTGTCATAACCTGGAAGGGTTGCTGACTAAATGGTTGTAGGTCAAGGATTGCCTGTAGATACCAGGTAGGGATGAAATATGGCTGTCTCATCTCAGAATCTGTTGTTCTGTTACCAAATGCATCGTGGTGAAGATGCTATTTATAAAATCAAAGGGAACTCATGGGTTTTGTGTCACCAGCCCTTCAGCATCTCTGAACTCATCAGATGCTCATGAAGAGGGAAGATTCTAGTAACAATTCAGTCACATTGACTCCCCAGGAAGGCATCCTGTCACCAGCTGCAGCCTTACTGGGAATCCTCAGAGAGGTGACTGGCCAACTGTTATTCTATGGGGTTCTCACCAGTGGTTGGATTCAGCCAGTTCGCACCACTTCGGCAGAATAGGTAGCTAATTTTTTGTGGCCCAGGCCCAGAATGGACTTCCGGAAACAGCATCCACACAGAGAACTGGTTGTTCACATATTTGAATCCCACCACTGGTTCACACTCTCTACCACACAGGATATTCATTGTATAAAAAACAGAGAAATTTCTAACCCCCCCCCACAAGATAGAAGTCATGTGAGGATGGGTGGCATATATTGTGCTGATAGAGCTGCCAACGAGAGGTGATCTTTGGCCCAGCAGAGTAGCCCAGGTGAATGACTCGGGCAGCAGAGTGAAGCTGGAGAAGGACACCAAGAGGAGAGGAGAGTGACCAGAAAACTGTGTGCGCACTAGGATTTGTGTGTTCAGCTGCATAGATTGAAAACCTTGTCTGCTAATGGAGGCCTTCCCAGCTCTCTCAAGGCCATATTGTGCTTTGGGACTGCAGATACTGAGTTGCAAAAGCTTCTGTAGCTTACCTGGGATGGATAGGTGATCACAGAGACCTGGAAGCCAATAAGGAGGGTTCCACTCATTCCTAATACAATCACCATTTGGAACAGCTGCCGGTACTGCACCTGGAAAGACAACACCCCGTCTACATAAAGAAAAGTAAAGTCTTACACTTAGGCAAGAAAAACCAAAAGGACGCATATAGATTGGGTGAAACCAGGCTTAATAGCAGCAACTGTGAGAGGGATCTTGGACTCTTAGTGGACAATCAATTAAATATGAGCCAAAAGTGTGCAGCGGCAGCCAAAAAAGCCAATGCAATCTTAAGTTGCATTAACAGAGGGGTTCAATCAAAATCGCGTGAGGTACTAATACCACTCTATAAAGCCTTAGTAAAACCACACCTAGTATACTGCAACCAATTTTGGTCCCCACACTATAAAAAAGATGTTGAGACTCTAGAAAAAGTGCAGAGAAGGCGCCAAATAGTCTCTAATGTTCCTTTTATTTCAGGAATGCCAGCAGTTTCACATAGCCTCCAAACAATGGAGCTTGCTTCCTTTTCCCCTGTAGGGGTCTCCCAATACCCAGAGTTATTCTCAGTCTCACCATGCTTGCAGCCAAAAGTCCTTCAAGCAAGCTGGCTATTGTTTAACATAAGGTATGCCCACGTTCAGAAAGCACTCTGACTTCCAGCGCCACAGGATCTGCGGAAAAACTCTGGCAAAAATTCCAAGGAGAAGTGTCAGGAGTTCTAAATACAAGTGGCAGGAAGACGAATAGTTGTCTGCCACACCTCTTCATCTCCGCCCCTGCCTTTAATCCACAACTGAGGATGGGAATACATTAGCAGCGGTGACTCTTCCACCCTGAAGACCGCCCCATAACCTCTCGCTGTTCTCCTCTTCTCAGCTTCCGCCGCGCCCGCACATCAATCACTGGCCCCATGTGATCCTCCTCTCCTGACTCACTTGCCTCAAGGCATGGAGGTCTCAACCTTTCCATCTGGGGGCTGGCAGACGGCCCAGGCTCCGCCTCTGTTCCTGGCTGTGACAGCTCCATTCCTTCGTCACCCGGCGCCCATTCCTGTGCTTCCTCATCTGAATTGGCCACTGAGTTCTCCAGCGGCCGACAGGCCACAACAAAAAGACTGGACTGCTATCTGTCAGAAATGCTGTAGGGTCTCTTGCTTGGGCTGGAGTAGATGACTGCAAGGTACCTTTCAGCTATTCTGTTCTGTTCTGTTCTGTTCTGTTCTGTTCTGTTCTGTTCTATTCTGTCATTTAGAAGTTCCCTTTCATACTCCGTTGTTGAAGCAGCAGAGGAAGAAGCTCCGCAGGTGCAGAGGTGCAGAGCGGATGCAGTAGAGGATGAGGTGGAAGCATGAGAGCCAGGCACAAGTCTTCAGATCAACAGGTTCATCTACCAAAAGAAGGCAGTCAGGATGTCCTCCAACTAAAATGTCTGTCCATGGCCTAGGCGAAGTCATTTGCAGAGAAAGCAGGATTTGTGCTACAAAATCAGCACCCACACCCACATCCACCCACACTCACACCCACACAGTGCCAGCAGGAAACCCACACCAGCCTGCAAGGTCTCTCTTTTTGATCTCCAGCCTCTCGTGCTATCTGCTATAAATAGGGAATTTCATGGATGTGGGTGGTTAAAAGAAAGTCAACATGATGGTCACAATGATACAATCAAGGGTCTGGCCACTTTTGAATGTATGACACACATTAAAAAAGGAGTGGAGCTTTAATTGCACTATCACAACCACCATATTGACTTTTTGGACCATGCCCTGTGGTCATCTAAAACATACATGATACAATGTCAGAGTACAGATAATGAAACACAATCATAGGTTTCTGTTCTACAAGCACCCCCACAAGCACCATTCACGGGCACCCAAGACACATTCCAGAAAGGTGGGCAACGAGCGAGAATTCAGGGGCACCCTTTCCCCAATTGTCAGGGTATTTGGGGAGGGAGTTTCGCTATCACAGCTCCTTCTTGAATGGGGAGGAAATGCCTCCCACAACTGGGCTAGGAGTGGGGTAGAACAGGGCATTGCCCAAGGATAGGTTTTAAAACAAATAACTCCCATTTCTTCCTTTTAAGCAGTCTTCTTTGGCCCAGGAGATTTTAGAGCATGTGATGCTCACTTACGGATCCTGGTGCTATCAAATGAAAGAGGCCATTCTGGATAGACATGGAGTCACAGAAGCCCTGAAGGAAAATAGGAGCATGTGCAGGAAGAGGAAGGAGGGGAATGGATCTGGGAAGGATGCAAGGTCGTCTGCAGAAGCCCTGGGCATTTGGTTAAGAAGGCTCTGAAAAGGAACTCTCAGAGGCTAAAAAAGAAAAGTCAAAGCAGGCTGGGTTCAATGTCAGGAGAAAGTGAGGAAGAAATAATGGGCGAGGACCTTCCGTTTTGCACCAGTCCCCTCCCAGAAGAATATGGAGCCCTAGCTGGTCGTGTTCTGCCCCTGGGAGAAGAAGGAATGGCTGCAGTGGCTAGGCAAGGAGGGGCCCAAGGGAGCTTAGTGAGACGAATGCAGGTCCTGGGGCCAGATCAGTTATATTCCAGGACATCAAAGAAACTACAGAGCTGTGCTCAGGAATCGCTGAGAACTCCTAGAGGACTGGAAGGCCCCAGGCAGCAAATCTCCATCTTTCACAATGGGATACAGGAAACTACAGGCTTCTCAGCTTGAAGTTGTTCTGTTACAGAAAGGGGCGAGACAACCTATTCTCCAAAGCATTTGATTGCAGGATAAGAAGTAATGGGCAGAAGATACAGAATTACTACCAAAAAAAGAACGCAATCATTAAAATATGAAGCCAGAAACCAGTTTACAGATAGCTCAGAGAATGAAAGGTTCTTTACTGAACAGTATAGAACACAGTGTCTCAATCATGGATAATAAAATCTGTGCCAAATATGAAATTTAATATAGAATAACAGAGTTGGAAGAACCTTGGAGGTCTTCAGGTCCAACCCCCTGCTCATGCAGGAGACCCTATACCATTCTGGACAAATGGTTGTCCAATCCCTTCTCCAATGTCTTATCCAGTCATTAAAGAGAGATCCAGCCTAGAACTAAGGAGAAATTTCCTGACAGTGAGAAATTTAATCAGAGGAATAGCTTGCCTCCAGAAGTTGTGGGTGCTCCATCATTGGAAGTTTTTAAGAAGAGACTGGACAGGCATTTGTCCAGAATGGTTTAGGACAACCATGGGCAGGGGTTGGACTAGAACAGGACTTTTCAACCTTTTTACCGATTGTACCACTTTTAGGATATGGCAATATTTGAGTACCACCTAGCAAGGTGTCAAAAACTTGATGACCAAAAAAAACCCCTGTTCAAAGTTGCAATTGCACTGAAATGACTTATGACCATTTTTCACACTTATGACCATTGCAGCATGCCCAGGGTCATGTGATTTATAATTGGATGCTTGGCAACTGATTCATATTTATAATGGTCACAGTGTTCCAGGGTCATGTGATCCCCTTCTGCAACCTTTTGACAAGCAAAGTCAATGGCAGAGCTGCTGGTGGCCAAGTGCTAAGGCAGGACTTCCTTTCCTTCCTCCCTTCCCTGGCTCTCTTTTTCTCATTCCCATCTCCTTCTGAAGGAAGAATTTGAAACCCGCCCCCATATTTTCCCTCTTCCATATATTGATCAAACAAGGAAAGGCCTCCAGAGACAGAAAAGACAAGCTGCTCAGTGAACTAGCTTAAAAAGGCACATTCCCCTTTAAGAATTAGCTACTGGCTAGAAAGGAAAGTAAGGAGCACAGCCGGCACTTAAGGAAGAAAAAAAATTGTAAGTACTGGCTGCAGGCTAGGGCAGCCTCCCCAAATGGCTCCATTTATAAGTAAAGGAATGCTACAGGCAAAATCCATTCAGGAGAAAAATACTTCAAAATCCCTTGCAGCAAAACTTACAGCTAACAACAGCAAAGCAATAGAAGCTAACATGAGACATCAGCCATTAGCCAAATAGAAATTGCCAAACACTCCTTAAGCCCACATTGCACAAATCCCAGAACTTCAAAGTCACAAAAGCATATAAGAATCCTTCCACTCTCCATCTCCAGGCATTGCTGCCTTTTTTCATTCCTCTTGAAGGGCGACCCCTCCCCTGCTGCATTTCTTGCCTGTTTGCTGCTGCCAGCACAGGTGGCTGCCAAAGCATTTGTAGATCGGCTCATGGCCAGCTTGCTTGATTCCTCAGCCTGCTTGATTCCTCCTTCTCCTCCGTACAGCTGACTCCACCTTCTCCCAAGGCTGCTGCTTTTTCTCTCTCTCCCTCTCCTGCCCAAACTGCCTCCTTTTATAGCCTCTCCTGTCTCCACCCCCTCCTCCTTTCTCATGGGGGAGGGTGAGCCAGAAGTGAGCCTGGAGCCTTTGCAGCTCCAGAGGACTCTCTCACTGTAAGTCCTTGCCTGTGCTGGCTCTTTCCCTCCCTCACTACACTTGGCTAGGCAGGGCTGCGTATCACCTGCCACTCATTAATGTACCACAAGTGGTACGCGTACCACCGGTTGAAAAGCCCTGGACTAGAAGACCTCCAAGGTCCCTTCCAATTCTATTATTCTACGTTCTAAGACATTGCAGGAGTAATGTCCTTGGATAAATTAACAAGTTGTACATTTGTGAGCACTTGGACAGTGGTATTATAATAAATGGCAGCCAGTATGATTTGTATTATGCAACACTAAGATTTTCTCCCTCTTTGATGGAGTGATTAGCTTGGTCGATGAAGGGAATGCCTCACAGATGTTCTCCGAAGACCCCAGCAAAATCTTCAACAGAGTGCCTCGTATCATTCTGTTTCATAAACTTGGTAAAACATGGGGTAGATGATAGTAGATGGACTCGCAGTTGACTAAATGATTACACATGGTCCTTCATGGCACCTCTGCAGCTTGGAGGTGAGTACGTAGTGGTGGTCCTGTCCTGAGCCCTGGGCTCTTCAACATTTTTATCAAGGACTTGGATGAGGAAATTGAGGGGACACTTAGAAAGACACTGTCAACGCTGCTAACATTGGATGTTCTTGCTTTGACAACAGATGGAGATGCAGCCATTTTCCTTTATTTTATGTTTTACTCTTAGAGTTAGAATTAGAAGATACTGGGGGGGTGAGGAGGAATGTACATGGGAGTTTAGTTAGACATAACAATACTGTATGAGGGTGAGAACCAAGGTTTTTTGTAATAAGAGATGATAAGAAATGGTGGGTTGAAGAACTGGGGGGAAACATTTCAAACTAATTGGAGAATGTGATTTATGACTGTTAACTAGAGGAGGGAATTGTGCTTTGATACTATGTGCTCAGGGGAGGAGAATTCAGATTTTGGCTTGGCCTATGTACGTGCGGATGTTATGCTACTCAAATAAAGATTCTTTAAGGTAAACAATGCCTCAAAGTTCTTTGATGAGTTTTATCTATCGGAACCATGACAGACACCATTAATATAAAGCGACAGCCAGCACGCCGGTGGAGAAAGAGCTTTTGCAGGCCTCCCAGCTGGGGGCAAAACCCAAGCTGCTGGGACAGCTAATCGGGGGGAGAGTTAGCAGATGGTCTGCCACTGAGGATTCGGGTGAGTGGAAATATCTGTCTGCAGCTCTCAGTCAGTCAGTGGAGAAATTGGTGGAGAAATTTGAGGGGCTAGAAATGAGAAGCGGAGAGCAACCTTCCCATTCCCCATATGCCAGTGATCAGGACAATCAACTCCTACTGAGAGGAGCCCCCAGCCCTTCCACAGAGCAGGCAGCCTTCCTGCTCCTGAATCCCCCGGCCAGGACCTCCAGTCCCACGGAGAGAGACAGCACCAGTCGCCGCCCCTCCAGAAGCCCCAACTGCCGCCGACAAGATGAGGGCCCGGGCAGTCCCTGGGACAGCCAATCCCCAGACTGATGTGCATATTGATTAATCAGTCTGGCCCCCCTGAAGCAATGGGGAGTATGGCAGCCCCCGCAGGTGGGAGTGCTGACCAGAATTTAGGGGACAGTATCAATATACAGATGGCCCCTCTGTTTCTGGTCACTTGTAGTCCTGGATGCAGAGTCATGAAAGGACAGCAAGGACAACACCCAATGTCCTAACCCACCCAAGAATATATGATATATTTAAGGAAACACCTGAATCCTGCTTTCTCCCTTCTTATCTACAGTGTGCCAGACTTACTGGGTGAAATCTTTATCTTATGTGTGTCAGCTTTGCTGGATGGTTTGCTTATACAGAATAAATACAAGGATTTCTTGTCATTTGTTGCTCCCCTCATTTAGAGGAGTCCATCTCTATTCAGCTGAATAAAACATAAAACTTAAAGGCACCTTTTGGTTTCCTGTATTTCTTTATCAAGCAAAACCTCAGAACCTGCATATCAGGAGGTCAACAATCTCTGAGCTTGCAGCAGCTAATAGAGATCCTGCAGCAACTTGGGGTGGTGCAGAGGCCAGAAGACCAGCAACTGGTGGGAGGACGACTGCAGCAAGGGGATTGGTCACTGCCCCCGAATGTACAGCAACCGCTGGGGGCCCTACAGCAATCGAAGATGCCACAGCTCCTGGCAGACCAACAGTAGGGGAATGGCAACAACTCCCACCCAGGCAGCAACCATGGGGGGGGGGGCTACAGCAGCTGAGGATGCCACAGCTCCTGGCAGACCAGCAACAGGGAGGACAACAGCAACCCCCACCCAGGAAGCAACCTTTGGGAGACCTACGGCAATTTGGGATGCCACAACTGCCAATACTGCAACCACAGCAGGGGGGGTGGCCACAGCACCCGAATGTGCAACCCCTGGGAATGCGTCAGCAGCCAGAGTGGGGCTGGCAGCAACTGAGAGTGCAACAGCCACAGTGGGGAGCCCAACAGCCATTTTATCAGCAGCCAAGGTGGGGCCAGTAGCAACTTGGGATGCAACAGCCACAGTGGGGAGCCCAGCAGCCAAAGATTGCTTCACCTTTTAGAGCAACCTTCGATGGGGATCCAGAGAAGCTGATCTTTTTCCTCAACCAAGTGCACTCTCATTTGAACCACTATACCCATCTCTACCTGGACCCAGCCACTATGGTTGATGTGATTGCGTCCAGCTTAGAGGGAGAAGCATCCAAATGGCTGAATAACTTATATAATGAGCAAGCCCCCGAATTGGAGGACCCCCACCTCTTCCTCCTAGGACTGAGAGAAAAATTTGAGGACCCATCCATTGCCCTCAAAGTGGAAGAACAAATCCATAAGATAAAACAAGCCGACAGGCCTGCCCTGGAGTACATACGAGGGTTTCGCAAGTTAGCCAGTCGGATAGAGAGGTGGCCTGAGCAGTCCCTAGTCCATCACTTCAGGGAAGGGTTAGACGATCACCTTTCCCAGGCCTGCATCTATTGAGTAGTGCCTGATCAGCTGCAAGACTGGTACCAGGCAGCGGTAAGATAGACATTCAGCTCGCCCGCTACAAGAAGCCTCCCCCACCTGAAGCCGAGCCAAAGCCAGAGCAACCCAAGCAGCAACCATCACCCCTGCAAACTTCCATTTTCTGCAACTGCTGAAAGACCCAGGCCACCTGCAGGCCTGCCAATCAAGTGCTTCTGATGCAGACATCAGGGACATCGAGCAGCAAACTGCCCAGTCCCCTACTCCCAACAGCAGAACAGACTGGGACCAGCAGCGAGAAAGAAACCTGCCCAGCAGCCAATGAGAGAGAAATCCAACTGGATCACACAGGAACCTGTTGCTCAAGTCACATCTTCCACACAGGAGGATGCTGGGACTCAGGCTGGACCCGCCCCCGCTCTACCCTCATTCGACAGCGATGACGAAGGAGAGAACAACCCAATGGTGAGTCAGTATGTCCCATCTTTCTCTCTACCTGCCAAACTCATAATCCCTAAGTCAGGGGCACAGGTAGATTTAAAAGTGCTAGTCAATTCCAGATGCTCCCGGTGCTTCATTAGCTTGCCATTTGCCATGAAAATGGGCATATGAGCAAAGCCGCTCTCCAAACCCATGAGGTTTGAGCAAGCCGATGGCTCCCTGATGGGAGGGACTTTAGTCACGCAATTAACTTAGCCCNAGGGGGAGAGGAAAGAGAAAAAGAGGAAAGAAAAAAGATTGAGAAAAGAGAGGAAAGAAAGAGGAAAGAGAAGAGAAAGAGGAAAGAGAAATAAAGGAAAGAGAAAGGAAAGAGAAAGGAAGGAAAGAGGAAAGAGAAGAAAAGAGGAAAGAAAGGAGAAAGAGAGGAAAGAGAAAGTTAGAGGAAAGAGAAAGAGAGAGAGGAAAGAGAAAGAGGGGGAGAGGAAAGAGAAAGAGAGAGGGGAGAGGAAAGGGAAAGGAAAGAGAGAGAGAGAAAGAGGAAAGAGAGGGAGAGGAAAGAGGCATAAAATAATTCATTTGCATTTAATTGTAATGGTTGAAAGAATGTTCGGAAAAATGTTCGGCCCTCCATCACGTTCACTTCATCCAATCTGGCCCTCTTTGAAAAAAGTTTGGACACCCCTGACTTAGCCCCTACGCTTAGAAATAGATGAACACTGGGAGTTTATTTGCTTCCTGGTGGCTCTAAAATTGACTGAGACTGTGATCCTGTGATGACCCAGGGCCCCGAACAGAGGCAAAGCAGTCGGCTGGCAAGAGAAACAGTCCTTTAATCACTGCCAATGTTCCACAAAAGCTCCCACATATGCTGGCAAGAGTTCAGCCAAAGCACACACACACGTTCCTTTCAGCTGCCTCTGGCTAAAGGCAATTTCAATGCAGCCAGGGAAGTTTACAATGTCCTCAAGGCAAGACAAATAACAAGAAAACAAAACAGAAACGTAATGAGTCCTTTTAACTCTCAGCTTGCCTGCAGACTGCAAGGAGAGACTCAGAAATGCAGTCTGTGGTTGTGAAGCAGGAAACCAACCGGTCTGGAATTCAAACTGTCCAGGTTGAACAAAGACAAGAGCACAATTCACAACTATCTCAAGATACCACGTTTGCTCCCAGCAAATGCCCCACCCCACAGTGTCTCCTTAAATCTTAATCCCCAGGTGTGCCTTGTGGAGTGGGGCGAGACGCTCTCCTCCTGAGCAACTGAGCCTGCCTCTGTTGTTCTCTCTCCTCTCTGC
>NW_015387408.1:311846-316497 GCF_001527695.2 Protobothrops mucrosquamatus
GGAATTCAAACTGTCCAGGTTGAACAAAGACAAGAGCACAATTCACAACTATCTCAAGATACCACGTTTGCTCCCAGCAAATGCCCCACCCCACAGTGTCTCCTTAAATCTTAATCCCCAGGTGTGCCTTGTGGAGTGGGGCGAGACGCTCTCCTCCTGAGCAACTGAGCCTGCCTCTGTTGTTCTCTCTCCTCTCTGCTCTCCTTGCTCTAGGATCAGGTGGCGGGGGCCTTGCTCCTCGCCTGAACTCTGCCTTCCCTGTTCCAAACCTGAAGGGCCCTGGCCTGCCTCAGCCTGCTCCTCCCTGCAGTCCTCCGAAGCCACAGACACCCCCTCCTGGGCCTCAACAGAGTCCTGCTCTAACTCCATGTCTTCCTCAGATTCAGGCTCGGATGGAGGCATGACAGATCCTAGGATTAGCCTGGTTGGACAAATGGAAGACGTTTATCTGGTGTGAGAAGGGAATGAAAACTATGAGGCTACCTATAGGGCCCAATCCCCCTATTGATTCAACGAACATTACAGGAAACTTTAGCCCACCCCGTTGGGCTGTCTCACCACCACCAGGCGACCCACTCATCCCAAGTGAGTACCGGGACCTGGCGGAGGCATTTAGTGAGAAGGAATGCGAATGCGACCCAATGATTGCTCCATCAAACTGTTGCCGGGATCCAGACTCCCACGACTGAGAATGTACGCCATGTTCCCCCTCAAAATGGAGGAGATGCAGTGATACATGGACAAAAACCTAGAGAGGGGGTTCATTGAATGGGCCAAGTCTGCCATGGGAGCCCCTGTGTTGTTTAAAGAAAAAAAAGATGGGTCTCTTCATCTCTGCATGGATTATAAGGGTCTGAACGTGGTGAGCATGAAAAATAAATACCCCCTCCCCCTCCTGAAGGACTTACTAACCCACCTGGCAACGGGGAGTGTCTTCACTAAGTTAGACTTGAGAGAGGCATATTACTGGGTGAGGATAAAGGAGAGAGATGAGTGGAAGACTGCTTTCAACTGCTCCATGGGAAGCTATCAATTCAAAGTCATGCCATTTGGACTGATTAATGAGGTTCTACATGATCATTTATACAAGGGGGTTCTGGTGCATCTTGATGACATCCTGATATACAGCACATATATGACTGATTATATAAAGCTGGGTAGAGAAGTGTTAAAGAAACTATTGAATGCCAAGCTTTATGTCAAACTGTCAAAATGTGAATTTCACCAGACCCAATTAGATTATTTTGGCTATAGAATTTCCAACGAGGGCATTGAAATGGACCCAGCCAAAGTGAAAGCTGTAATTGAATGGTAGCCCCCAAAGACCCGCAAACAGCTCCAGAGCTTCCTAGGTTTTGCCAACTTTTACCATCAATTCATCCCCTCCTTTGCTGAGATTGCCCTACCCCTTACAGAACTACTCAAAATAGGCAAAGGAGGAGGGAAACCGTGACTTGGCAAACCACTAGCATAGACTATGGGCTGCCAAACCACTTTTGAGAATCTGAAAAGACTATTTGCTGTTGAGCCGGTCCTAAAGCACCCCTGTCCAGGGGAGCCCTTTGTAATTCAAGAAGATGCCAGCGACGTGGCCCTTGAAGCTGTATTGCTTCAAAAGAACCAAAGAGGAGCCTTGCAATCCTGCGCCTACACATAGAAAAATTTTACTGAAAGCGAAAGGAGGTGGGCAATCTGGGAGAAGGAGGCATTTGTAATTAGGTGGGCTCTAATAAACAGGCTGGACACTTTGGATATTTAAAAACTCTACATCTCCTCCGTTGGCAGTTTGGGTAGCTGGGGTTAAAACAGGATGTGGAAAATTATGTCAGGAGTTCTACTGTATGTGCCACCATGAAAAAAATTCCAGGGAAACCCCCTGGCTTATTGCAGCCAGTGGCAGACCCTTCTCAACCTTGGGAACAAATTGCTATGGACTTTATAGTAGACCTACCTGAAAGTAGAGTAATTACTGTCATCTGGATGGTGATCGACCTGTTTTCAAAGCAGGCTCACTTCAAAGCAGGCTCACTTCCTGTCTGCCCAACGACTGACTAAACTGTTCTTGAAACACATCTACTGGCTGCATGGATCCCCTAAATGAATAATTTCAGATATTGGGGTGAGTTCACAGCTACGTTTTGGAGGAGCTTTCTTAAATTAATTGGATCATCTCAAGGTCTATCATATGCTTTTCACCTGCCTACTAATGAGGCCACGGAAGCCGCTAACAAGATGGTGGAACAATATCTCAGATATTATATTTCCTACCAACAAACCAACTGGACTGACTTCCTCCCTTTTGTAGAGGTGGCTTACAATAACTCTGTTCACAGCAGCACTAGCTTCACACCTTTCAAAGTAGCCACAGGGAAAGAGTTCAGCCCAATACCTGAATACCCTCAAGCACCCCCAGCCTCTCAGACATTTGCTCAGTGGGTTAGGGAGTGGGAGTGGAGAGCCATGAAAACTGCTTTAAAAAAGACTTCTGAGACCTATAAAAAGGAGGCAGATAAGAAGGCTCCTCAAAGAATATTTCAAATTAGGGAAAAGGTCTATCTGTCAACTAAATATTTACGCCTCAAATTACCCAGCAAGAAATTAGGACTGAAATTCTTGGGGCCTTTCCCCATCGTAAAGATCATTAACCTGGTCACAGTAGAATTAAAACTCCCTAGGTTTTTAGGGAGAGTGCACCCTGTTGAAATCTTTTCAGGGCTCCACTTTAAGACCTCCCCCTAAGAAAGCACCCGGACTCCTCATGGTAGCGGGTCAGACTCATTATGAAGTAAAGCCTATTCTTGATTCTAGAATTTTTAAAGGGAAATTGCAGTACCTAGTACAATGGAAGGGATACTCACTGTCTGAAGCCACTTGGCTGAAGTCTAGCGATGTGAAAGCCAACAGACTCATTAAAAGGTTCTATAGGAAACACCCTAACAAACTGAGAGACAGTCCCTAACATATGCTTTTGTTTATGTTACAGGATCTGTCCTTTTTGTAAGGGGGGTCAACACTGCTAACATTGATGTTCTGGCTTTGACAACAGATGGAGATGCAGCCATTTTCCTTTACTTTATGTTTTACTCTTAGAGTTAGAATTATAAGATATTGGGGGGGGGAGGAGGAATGTATATGGGAGTTTAGTTAGACATAACAATACTGTATGAGAGTGAGAACGAAGTTTTTTGTAATAAGAGATGATAAGAAATGGCAGGTTGAAGAACTGGGGGGAAAGCCAACATTTCAAACTAATTGGAGAACGTGATTTATGACTGTTAACTAGAGGAGGGAATTGTGCTTTGAATTGTGCTCAGGGGAGGAGAATTCAGATTTTGGCTTGGCCTATGTATGTGCCGATGTTATGCTACTCGAATAAAGATTATTTAAGGTGGCTTCCGGTTCCGGGTCGCAGCAGTGCGGTCGTGCGAAGAGAGCGGTCTCTTCGCCGGCTGAGTTTCCTCCGCCGGTAGACCCCTGAGTGGGTCGAAAAGTCGCTCTGGAGGAGCGACTACCATTGAGGAGGATTCTCAGATTACTGCAGAGGGGCGGTGGCATCTTCTGTAGTCTGAGTATCTCCTTTGGGCCAACAGAATAAAGATTGGTCAGTAAAATGGCTGATAATTTAGCTGTGCCAATCGTAAGCCATAAGATCATCTAAGCAAATAAACCCACCGTGATTTGGTGAGATTTTCTTTTACCTCTACCTTCCTTTTTTTCTGTGAAAAGTTTTTTTGGGAAAGCTTTTCCCAAAAATCTTGTTAAAGCAGCGTTTTTGGTGGGGGAAGAGAAGCTTATAAAAATAAATTAAATTTATTTTTTATTTATTTATTTTATTGGTTGATTTTATTTTTGGATATTTGGGAGCCCCAAGAAATTTTGATCTTTTGGTGAAACTACTCATTGCAATTGTTATTTTTTTTTTCTTTTAGAGTCTGACTTTGGCTTTTAAAGGAAAAAGATAAAGAAGCCATATAGCTGGGTGGGGTGGATATTGACTGATTTCTTCTGAATATAGTCTCCCCCAAAAGGACGATGGCTTTAAATATGATAGAAATGGAAGAAACTTGTTTAAATTTCACTTATAAGTATATATTGGATAAAATCCTGGAAAACACTGAGATGATAGTTGCTTACACAAAAGAGATTTCACTTCAACGACAAAATAAAGCACAAGGTGTAAGTAAGCACTTTGAAAGCCAAGAAACAGCAGAGGGGGCTTATATCCAAGATATTTCTTTTCAACCTTGTCTTCAGCCCACTAAGATGGATGAATCAAATTTCCATTTGGATTATCAACCTATATTGGAAAAGACTCTTGATGTTAAGGAGCAAATGATTTACA
Organism: Protobothrops mucrosquamatus; assembly: GCF_001527695.2. NCBI lineage: Eukaryota > Metazoa > Chordata > Lepidosauria > Squamata > Viperidae > Protobothrops > Protobothrops mucrosquamatus. The sequence goes on from NW_015387408.1 coordinate 316,189, forward strand.
ATAAGGAGATGGAGGATTTTACCCCAGAAGGACAAGCTGACTTGCAGACACCATCTGACTTTTTGACAGAGAAAAAACTAACAGAAGAAGAGCAATACTTGATCAAAGAGGACTATACATTATCTTATCTACAACCTACTAAGAAAATGATACCAATTAAATTCTATGCAACTTTTAAAAAGATGGAAAACTACGTTCAGCTACGAGTTATTGAGAACAGCTACAATTTCTATATCAGCTTAATAAAATGGATTTTTATATTTTATTTATTTATTTATATTTATATTTATATCCCGCCCTTCTCCTTGC
>NW_015387408.1:317625-326686 GCF_001527695.2 Protobothrops mucrosquamatus
CGGATCCAATAAACATGTGGTTGCATTCAGCCTCCCCAGGATCCTGTCCACATCCTCGGGAGCCACAGAGTCAAACTCCTCCCATATAATAGTCTCAAGACCTGCTCCCGCCACCTCCCCCGGGGCCACCCAGTCGGAGTCCAAACCCTCTCGGATCCGAGCGACTTTGTCATACAGATATTGTGCAAAATCCTCAGCCTTCCCCACCAGGGGGTCCCCCCCCTCAATTGAAGGAGGGAGCGGGTCACCCTGAAGAGGGAGGCCAGGCGGTTATCTGATGACGCAATGAGGGTGGAGTAGTAATTAGACCTCGCCACCCTCATTGCCACAAGGTAGGATCTAACATGTATCCTTACCTGTGTTCGGTCGGATTCGGTTCGGATAGCCCTCCAACTGCTCTCACTTTTGGTGCACATGTTATGGCAAGAGATAATGGGAGATCTATTTAAGGAATTAGAGATTCTATTATGGAAACCCATTTGGAAAAGAAAGAAACCCAGAATAAGATATAAATATTGAATTTAAGATTACAGTGATGTGTGGTAAAGGATTTATAGTGACTTGGACTGACTTGGATGTGGATTTTATCAAAAGGGAGGTTATTACAAAAAGATTTAGAATTTAATATTGAAATATAGTAAGAATATGTTTCTTGGAATGATAGATCTTTTCTTTTTTTTTCTCTCTCCCTTTTTTATTTTTCCTCTTTCTTCCTTTGTTTCATCTCCTTGGTTTATCTATATTCCTTTTCCTTCGTGTTATTTTTTTCTTTTTCTTTCTTAGTATTTTTATGTGTTTTTAATAATAGGGGTGGTATAATGAGAAAAAGATTGAAATAATGGAAGAGATGAAATTAATAATTGGAGAATTATTGAATAAGAATAGAATATAGTTGAGAGATGTAAGAATTTAGTTATGGAAATAATATGTTTAAATAAGAGAAACTTGGGATACCTGAATAGTATATAAATGTGTAAGTTTAAGTTTAAAGTTTTGAAAAATTAATAAAGCGTAAAACAGGATCTTATGGGATAGATAATGAGCTGTTGGAAATTTTTATTGATTAATGGAATCTATATGGAGTGATATATTAATGTAGGAATTTGTTTTAGAAATGTATTAATTTGAATATAATATTTTAAATAGAGAGAGTGTGTTAGTTTAAGTTTAAACATTTGAAAAACTAATAAAACTAATAAAAAATAGGATTTTATGGGATAGATAATGAGTTGTTGAAATTTTTTTATTCATTAATGGAATTTATATGTATGAATTTCTTTTTAGAACTGTATTAATTTGCTTATAATATCCTAAATAGAGAGAGGGGGATTTTCAAGGAATATTGTGTGAGCTGTATATTTATAATGTTATTGTTTTTAATTGATAACCCTATCTCCACGTTGGTTCTTAAGCTTTGTTGGTGTAAAATGGAAAACTAATAAAAATTGTTTTTTAAAAAAAGATTATTTAAGGTAAACAATGCCTCGAAGTTCTTTGAAGAGTTTCATCTGTCGGAACCATGACAGACACAGTTAATATAAAGCTGACACTTTTGAAAAGAAAGAAAATTCAGAAGGTTGTAGACAGTCTTAAATAGGACATTTTTTTACAGAAAGAAAGACAGTCCTGTACCTGGGGGGGTGGGGAAGGCAGACATATATGATATGAGAGTAGCATATGGGAAAAGCATCTAGGAGTTCTAGTATACTCCAAGTTGAAGGTAAAAAAAAGCAAAAAAATTGCTAAAAAGAGCAGACTGGGGAACATCAGGAAGACACAGAGTAGAGATCATATCAAGCTAGAATTCCACTCCTAGTCAGATCCTAACTGGTCCCATGACAGTGAATTCAAAGGAAGGATATCGCAGTGGTGACGGATCTGTAAACCAAGTCTTAACTTTTAACTTTTAAATTTGTAGTTTGATATTTTTGTATTTTTATCCGGTTGTTAGCCGCCCTGAGTCCGCAAGGAGAAGGGCGGGATATAAATTTAAAAAATAAATAAATAAAATAAATAAATTAAGTGGAATGGTTCATGGCCCTTTGCTGTTTAACCTATAGAAAAGACAACTGTACAATGATAGGACAGCCATCTTCAAATAGTTGAAAGTTCATCAAATAGAAGAGGGAGTAGATTTATTCCCTTTTGCCCCAGAAGCAGGACTAGAATCAATGAGTTAAGTTACAAAGAAGCAAGTTCAAGGTGGTAGGAATTTCCCGACTGAACAAACCATCAGCCAGTGAAAAAGGCAGCCACTTGAAGTGAGGAGTTCTCTTCTGCTGGAAATCCTCAAACAGAAACTGGACAGCCATAGTCAGAGATGCTTTAATAGATTCTGCACGGAGCAGGGGTGGCACTAAATGACTTTTTGATCCTTTCCAACTCTGATAATCAGTCCCACTACACAGACCTGACCAGGAAATCAGTTCCACAGAAAGACTAGAATTACATTTATTGAGCTTGGTTGTAATAATAAAATCTTGCTACTCTGTGTTTTACCTCCCCCCCCCCTATACCCCAGTGAGTCACGGAGGCATCTGCCCAAGCTGTTTCTGAATGGCATCTTGTTTTTTAGAATTTAAAAAAAATATTTCAGCCCTGTTGCCTAAGAAACAGTTTTTGCCTATTTCCATCAAGGATGAGGGTTAGGGTTAGCTTTCCAAGTGAGGACTGAGCAGCAGCTTAAGGATTAACCCCCAACATGCAGGATACTCACAAATTCCAAGAGGAAACTGGCTGTCATTTTCTGGAGGGGATCCTGCTGGTTTCCAGCTGGCAGTTGTCAGGCTGATCTAGTTTCATTAACTGAATCTGAATATTTAGGAGAACTATGACCCAGTGATTTCTGCTCTTGCTGGCTATTGGAGGATGGCAGGCAATGTTGGATTAACAATTTCAAGAAGCAGATGAATCTGCTTGAGGTCACTATTTTCCCCACCCCTCCCTCCTCTTCAGCATGCTGCCAGCAACTGACCTGAAGCCAGGAGATGGATGATTTTCCCCTCTGGACTTTAGTAGTCCTTTGGGCTGATCAGTAACAGGGAGCTGCTGATACTGCTGCTCAAGGGAGAAATGCGAAAAAGGGCAGCTAACGGAGGAGTAGGAATTCAGCACCCAGATTATGTTGAAGGAAAAAGTATGAGTATGAGGAAAAAGACTTGAAGATCAAGTACTGATCATGGTTGCAACACTTGAGATTGGCCGTTCAACTAGAAGCCCCCAAATCCCATTAATGGGAAGGAGAAAAGGCTGGTTCAGAGTGATTGAGAGCAGATCCTAAGCCTCCTGGTGCCAGGTCCGCCATAGTAAATGATTCAGCCTGCTCTGCTTCACTTTGCCCCCTGGGAGATACCATAGTGTGAAGTTGAATCAGTTAAAGTGTTTCAGAGACAATTTTTGCTTTTAAAACTTCCAGATTCTTATGGCTTGTCCATATTTTGAAAGGGGTTTTCCCCCCTTCTAAGAAATGACGCCAAGTGAAGAGTGCCCAATGCACTGCATATGCCTCTTTTCCCCATATTGACCATCTCCACAGTTTTTGGAGATATAAGCACACAGTTGCTTATATCTCCTTGGCCCCTTGGTCATTCTTTTGGAGTAAAACAGCTCCGACCACCACATCAGTGGCATCAGCTTGGATAACAAACGGTGTTTGGGTCTGGCTGTTTTAGTATGGGTTCGGCAGCAAACATGAGCTTCTCGAATCCCACTTCCATTATCCATTATTGGTTTGGTTTGGGTTTCCCCTCCCCTTTAGACTTTAGAAGATTGGTGATGGGCAGTGCTATTTGGGCGAATGATGGGATAAATTGCCGATAGAAATGGGCAAATCCAAGGAATCTTTGGAGCTGCTTTCGCGTGCCAGATATAGTATAGCGTGCCACTCTAGTATAGCTCATACCTTCTCAGGACCATCTCTACATCCTCATGTGAGAAGCAATAGCCCAGATAATGGATCTTATGCTGTGGAATTCACATTTGGAAAGTTTGGCATATAACTGGGTGGCATGGAGTTTTTTTCAGTACTGTTCTGACCAGCTGCATGTGCTCTGCCATAGTTTTGGTGTAAATTAGAATGTCATTCAGGTAGTAAATTTTCATGCAGGACTGCATTAATAAGCTGCATGAAGCCCATGGGTGCTCCCTGTAGGCCATAAGGGAGTACTCTTTAGCAACTGGCAAAACAGCTTTCAGTTGCTCCTTCCAGTTCCGAGTACTTGCTTATGGCCTACAGGGACATAAGGGTGTCTATGGGAGAGACACTCTTCATCTGGGTCCTCTGATAGGACTTGTCCAGTATGTTTGAACTGCTGGCATAGCTCTCATCTTCCTCAGAGCGTACAAGCCCTATAACCATCTCAAGCTAGTGTCTTATTAAGATTTGTTGCCCTGTCAGCTGGATGTTTAGAGTGGATTTGGCTTATTTATCCACCTATTGACTCCTTCCCAAGGACCTGAGATAGGCAGATGTTGTCTGACTGTGTTAAAGGTATTGCCACAAGATGTAAGCAATTCCAAGTAAAGCTGCTTTTAGTAATTGACATGGTGATTTTGTCAATGGCAATGGTGTTAAGATGGTTCTCCAAATGTTTTGGGATTCCTTTCTTTTGCTACAGCTGTTCAACTTCTATATAGAGGTCTTTATGTTTTGTGATTTTCTCTAGTTCTTTCTCTTCTATTCTCCCAAAATTCTTCAGTGCATTGTGATTGTTATTCACCAAAGGCCTGGATCTATGCAAAAAGTACCAGTGTCCTTGAGCTGAGGTCCATGAGTGATGACTCATAGTCATGCCATTTTCTTGCAACATTGACAGAAGTGCTTTTGCATTGCTTCATTCCAGAACTTTTAAAATGTTAGATCATTTCTTAGCTGGCATGATCAGCACTCAAAGGGTGACTCAGCATAAGTGCAAAGTGCTCCCAAATCCACATCTGGATGATCCTTTATTAAGACAAATCTAAACACTCCTTGTTTTAGTTGGCCTGACATCCGTTCAATTGTGGGAAAGGAGTCAGTGCAGGCAATGCCTACAGAAAATGCTGCTGTGCTGACTCCTTCCTTGCCAGTCTCCTCGGCAGAGAGCCCCCTGTGCTGATTCACCCGTTGGCACCTGGTCACTCCAGCTGCCTGATCACTTGGCCTGGCCGATCTCCAGCATCTGGAACAAAAGGCTGCACTGGGGGTGGGGGAGGCCAGGACTAGCTCTCAGGGAAGCAGTTCATGTCATAGAGAGCAACTTGGAAGCCTGCAGTGAAGCTCTGCCACTCAGCCAGGGCCTCTCCTCTCTAGAAGAAGGGAATGGCTTGGTAGGTGGAGAAATCCTCTCCCAAATCTTCCATAACCCCCCAGGATCATCAAATAAAGTAGAACTGACCAAAGCTTTCATCCCCAGCACAGAAAGAAGAAACGATCACATGAAACCATCTCTTTTCAGAAATAGCAAAAGGCTAACCACATCCCAACCTTAACCTCATTCAAGGACAGGTATACATTAACTTACACAGGTATTTCTTACAAAGGAGACAACTTGCTGCAAACTCTTCTCTTTGAAAGCAATGGAATCTGTTTAGAAAACAAAGTTTATGAAGAAGCTTATTGCCACTGCTTTGATGTGCCCTTCTGTGGATATGTCTTCTAGCTCAGGGCTTTTCAACCTTTTCAGAGATTGTACCACTTTTAGCATATGGCAATATTTGAGTGCCACCAGTCGCCTAGCAGGTGGGCATGGCCTGCTCAATGCCACTCATTGCACACAGCTGATTCGAGACAACTGAATCGGAATGAAACAAGTCACACTGGCTAACTCAATGTGGGGACAACTTGGTGTCCCACAAACTCCTTGCCTCCCCAAACTGCTAGCAGCCAAGCTCATGTACATGCACACACACACACATGCACACACATACTGCATTCCAGGTTTGGGGACTTTTATCCACAGAGCAAGGAGAGGGCCTTCTCCCCAAGCTCAGACATGATTGGCAATTTGCTAGCTCAGATGTGAATACAAGTCTCCAAGCTTGGTGTGTGTGTAGCATGCTAAAGAGATGTTCTTTTCACAATCTCAGACATCATTGATGTCTAGTGCTCCCTCCTGGCAAAGCAGGAGGTGGAGGACATTTGCAGGAAGCAGTTTCCTCCGAGTCCAACTTCTATCTTGACAGATCTCTGGAGAACAAGAGGAGGTAGCAGGGGAGCAGTGCTCCCAGGTCCTGCACAAGGGAGGCTGGCCCTTCTCGAAAGGGAATTCCCATTTCCAATCATGTGTGGTAAGGATGCTGGCTTGCTGGGGCAGCCTTCCCTCACACAGTTTCCGCTGCCACTCACTCCTCTTTGTCAGAATCCAATTATATTTCATCTCTAGTTATCGACTATGGAAAACCCCATTTCTGCCCTCTCTGGATTCTGTCATACGATGAAAGGGAAGGGGGGTAAACAAAGGGGTTTTATGGCCCTCACTTCCTTCCATACAACTTCAAAGGAACTGAATGTGGATACCACCAAAAGGACTCATCAATAACAGTGGGGCTATCAGCTTTCATCTACTCCCATCTGAAGTTTCCTTTCCACCGGCAGTGAGGAAAAAGGGGATGGAAATGTAACACCTGGGATTGCTGCTGGAAGGACGGTGGGGTGGGGCTGTTGGGGATCCCTTAAAACCTTGAACCATAAGGCTTTGGCCCCAAGTCCTGTCTAGAACGCCTGCAGCCATTTTCCTTTAATAAAGATGCCTGTTGGAAGAAATATTCCAAGAGTTCTGTCTTCTTAAGGTGCAAAGTGGGGTGGGTCCTGACATTAGACAGGACTTGCAGAATTAGTCCACCTGGAAGGGAGAACCTTGCCGGGGGACTTTGCAAAAATTATCATGTCAGAAGACGGAGCAGGGAAGGGAGAAAACTCCCCGGAAAGTGAGCCGCTGCCCCAACTGAAACCCTGCCAGATGTCGGGATCTGAGAGGTCAGATTCCTCAGGAGAAGAGGTGGTGGAGACATGGGACCACAAACCTCGGTGGTCAATGGGCGTTGGAAAGAAAGGCGAGTGGGAAAAGAAATCAAGAAAGGTGACCCTGAGATGGGGGGCCAACCAACCAGAATGGAAGCAGGAGAAGGAGAAATCGCTACACGCAAGTGAGGAGGAAGGGAGCTGGGCACCGTACTCGGGCTGGATCCTAGAGAAAGCTGTCGACCTGATGAAGAGAACTCTCAGCTCCCTAGGAGAGGAGAATTCTGAGCCTATGGCCGCCCCAGCTCCTGGAGCCACAACGGAAGAGACACCGAGGGGGAAGTAGAACCTGCAGCCCCGGGGACATCTGCTGATCCAGGAGTCCCCACTCCCTGCCGACCTGCAGATGGCGATCTGGATGGAAGACACTACCACCGACAACGAAGGCACCGATCCATTCAAAGACTCCCGCCGCTGGACGTGAGATTCAAGGGGGAGCCAACACGCTTGGGGTTTTTCCTAACCCAAGTCCTCAGCCACATGGAGGAATACAGGTGGCACATCCCCAGTGACAAAGCCCGTATCCGGATCGGGCAATCTGCCCTGGACAGGCCGGCCGCAGATTGGGTTGTGAACTTGCACGACTCCAACGCCCCAGAGCTCAACGACTTCAACCGTTTCATGTCCTCTCTGAGAAGGTGATTTGAGGACCCCCTGGCTGATCACAAAGCCTGCGAAAGGATAAAAACGATGAGGCAAGGCAAACGCCCGGTAGCCGAATATACGCAAACTTCTGGGCCATTGCCAGCAAACTGAACTGGCCAGAAGATATCCTCCTTAGCCATTTCAAAGATGGATTAAATTATGACCTAGATGACGCTTGCCTGCCCCGAGGGGACCCATACCAACTTGAGGAATGGTACGTCTTGGCAGAGGAAGCAGAGATCAACATACTGAAGAGGCACCGCCGAGGAAAACAATGGAGCCGCTCACCGCCTGAGTTGACACGTGAACCAGTGAAACCATCGGCTATGGCCAAGAAGCAAATGGGGTGTTTCAAGTGCGGGAGAGAAGGTCATCGGGCTGTAGAATGCCGCTCAAAAGCCCCCCAGCACAACCCAGACAGATCACCGGCCAGCAAATCCAGAATGTCTCCAGCTAAGCCAAAAGAACCTGCCATGAGAATGATGGAGGCTGTGGAATCCCCCACCTCTGCTAATCAGGGGGAAAGAACTCCAGCCTACACCACAGGGCTGGTGGACGCCTCAGACGACAGCTCGGAGGGCGAACCCCTGGTAAGTGGACCCATTGCACCCATCATCAAGACAGTGACTATATTAATTCCCCCCATCCCCGAAGCCATGAAGGTGAAAGCCTTAATAGACTCTGGCTGCACCCGCTGCCTCATTAGCCCGACGCTAGTGGGGAACCTGGGCATTCTGTCAAGGAGATTGGAACAACCAATCTCATTTGGCCAGTTAGATGGGTCCATAGCAGGGGGGGTGCCAGCTACCCTAGCCACTTTACCAATACATCTCTCCCTGGGCAAACATGAGGAGGACATAACGTTTGTGGTGACCCCAGGCATGGAATGCCCGATGATCCTAGGGATGGAATGGTTAAAAAAATGGAACCCCTGGGTGAATTGGAGGACGGCAGAAATCAAATTCCCGAAGGGGGACCCTATGGATTTAAAATCCCAAGGGAGGCTGCCAGAATCAAGAACAGAAGAAGCATCCATGGGAGAGGAAAAGGGACTGCCAGAAATACCAGAGGAATACAGAGACCTTGCTGAAGTTTTCAGTGAGGAGAGGGCGGATGAGCTTCCTCCCCACTGACCCACGGACTGTGCCATTGAATTCAAGCCTGGGGCAAAACTCCCGAAGCCCAGATTATACTCCATGAGCCCAAAGGAGAAGGAGGAAATGGAAAGATTCATAAAGAAAAACCTAGAAAGTGGATTCATTGAGCCAGCCAAGCCTAAAGTGGCTGCTCCGGTCCTCTTTAGCGAGAAGAAGGATGGCTCTTTACGTTTATGCGTGGATTATAGGGTCCTGAATACAATCAGTGAAAGCAACCTATACCCTCTAACCCTCATGAAAGACATGTTGTCACACCTCT
>NW_015387408.1:327080-330427 GCF_001527695.2 Protobothrops mucrosquamatus
CGGAAATGGAACAGCGCTGGCCTGTGTGGGAGAAAGAGGCATATGGGATACGTTGGTCATTACTCACGTGGCGCCAGTTCCTTGAAGGCAACAAAATCCCTTTCCAGGTGTGGACTGACCACAAAAATTTGGAAGCCCTGAAAACACCCAGGAAGCTCAACCCCAAGCAAGCCCGCTGGTCCCAACATTTTCACCAATTCCAATTTACACTCAAGCATTTGCCGGGGGGAAAGAACAGCACAATATAACAGTACGGGAGCCACTGACTCTAAACCGATGATGGTAGAATCACAACTGGCAGCGCCAGTAACCACCAGAGCCCAAGCTAAATTAAAACCACAGCTGAGTAGCCAAACTGGAATTGAATTCCAGAAAAGTTTGGAAACAGATGAATGGTTCCAGAAAAACAAAAATGTGTGCACAATGAGAGACGGGCTGCCTTGGGTGGGGAAAAAGTTATATATACCAACAACCCAAAGAGTCACATTCATGCAGCTTTGCCACGACACAAAATCAGCAGGGCATTTTGGATTTGTAAAAACATTACACTTAATTAAAAGGCAATTTTGGTGGCCATCCATAAAAAGGACATAGAAAGTTACGTGGCCAGCTGCCCAAAGTGTGCAACGGCAAAGAGGTTGCAAGGGAAATCGCCCAGACTGTTACAAACAGTGGCAAATCCTTCAGCCCCATGGAGGGAAATAGCCATGGATTTTATAGTGGAATTGCCAGAAAGCAATGGGAATACTGTTGTCTGGATGGTCACGGACTTGTTTTCCAAACAGGTGCACTTTATCCCTTACCAAAAGATTCCCACCGCAAAAGCCTTAGTGAAACTTTTTGTCCAGCATATTTACAGATTGCATGGGGTACCCCAACGTATCATCTCTGATAGGGGAGTGCAATTTACGTCTGCATTTTGGAAGGAATTTTTATCCCTCTTAGGGACCACTCAGGGACTGACATTTAGCCATCATCCACAGGGGGATGGACAAACAGAACGGTGTCACTCAGTACTTGAGCAATATTTAAGATGTTTTATTGATTTTCAGCAGACAACTTGGACGGACCTACTCCCTTTCGCAGAAGTTGCTTACAGTAATGCAGTCCACTCCAGCACAGGTTACATTCCTTTTCAAATAGCCACCGGTCAAAGTTTCAACCCCGACTTCCGGTGGCATTCGCCGCGCCGATGGCGGCTTTCTTTTAAGCCGTCTCGGGGCTGTGTGAAAGCTGCAGGAACAGCGATCAACAGCTGTTCCGCGGCTTGAAACCTCTCTCCCCGGGCAAAGGGGAGGTGGTGAGTTCTTCTCCGGATAAAGGTCGAGTTCCCTAGTCCTCTTTTTAGAGGATGAAGGTGAGAACTCCCTCGGAGTCCGGTGATTTCTCCGCACCTCGGGATGCCTTTGTTCTTCAGAACAAAGCCAGACGCTGCTTCCACTTCTGTCAATTAAAGAGACTGTGAGTAAAATTTATAAACAGATGGAGCTGACCAGGAGGATTGGTTATTGGATAATCTTGAGACTTTAACTCAGAAAATAAGTATCTTCTTCATTTGTTATTTAAATTAGAAGAAGAAAGAAAAATATGGCTGCGAAAGGGTGTTTCCTTGTTTGATACTTAAGAGACTTTCACTTTTAACTGGTGCCTGAGAGAAGATGAAATAATGTATTAGTTTTTGTTAATTCTAGTAAAGAGCAAGCTTTCTATTCCTTTTTTTTCTCTCTTAGTATATTCAATATTTGTTGCTTTTTTGAAATTATAAGAGACTTATAAGAAGTTAAAATAAAGTAAAAAAAATGGCTTCTAAATGTGTGGGAACTTCTGCTCCCCCGAAAGGCTCGATCTCCTCTCCAGCTGTTCAAACACCTCAACAGCCAAAACCTAAGACTCCTCCACCTTCTCCCCTATCTCCTCAAATTACACTTAAAGATTTACAAGATTGTTTGATGAACACAGCAAAACAGATTCGAATAGAGGCAGAGGAGCTTTTTGGAAGGAAAAATGCAGAGATGAGAGAAGACATATTGTTAGCTCTTCAAGGTCTGGTAGCTCACTCAGAACGTATAGAAGGACGGGTTGACGAGGTGGAGAAAAATGTTGGAAGACTAGAATATAGACTTGGAAAAGTGGAGGAGAATGTGGATTTATCTCAGAATGAAATTATTATGTCACAATATAGAGATATGGAATTTGCTTTGAGAATAAGGGGAGAATGCTTAAGAAAATTTGAAGGAAGAGATTGCAACAGATTTGGCTTTGGTTTTGTCTTGCGAACCTGAAGAAATTATGAAAGAAATAGAAAAAATCTTTAGAGTTAATTCATGGGTCGCGAGACAGAGAAATCTGCCAAGAGATGTTGTAATCTACTTTTCTAGAAGATCAATTCGTAACAAAATAATTCAAGCCTTTTACAAGCAGAGATTCCAAACTGCAGCACAAGATGTTATAATTTTAAAGGAAATACCACCTTAGGAGAAGAAAGGATTTTGCTTTTCTGGCTGATGAGCTGAAAAAGCGACAAATTCAATTTAGATGGGATATACCTGTTGGTATATTTGTGAATTATATGGGAACACGTTACAGATTGAATTCAATTCAAAAAGCAAGAGATTTTTATACTTCAGTTTTGAAAGCAAGTTTACCATCATCTCCATGAGTTACTAGAAAGGAAGGATTGCTTGAAGAACAAGCGTTTGAAGGAGCTACATCATCAAGAGTAATAGATTTACAGGATGAAAGCAAGCAGCAACTTTTGGAGACGAAAGACGATCCTAAGGCACAAAGAATGACCCGTGCAGCTCATAGATGTAAAGAAAAAGAACGGCAAAAAGTTGATGTTGCACCTGCAGCATATCAAGTTACTTCAGAGCCAGTGGGAGGTACAAGACCAAAGAGATCAGTGACAGCTGACCTTCAAGGAGTGTTCCAGAGGCTCTCTGCCACCAAAGATGGCAAGGTTTCTGACATGGAATGTTAATGGTTTGAATTCACCACAGAAAAGAAAAAAGATATTTCATTATTTGAAACAACATAAAAATGATTTTGTGTGCTTGCAAGAAACTCATATTGCTGCAAAGGATCAAAAGTATTTGATTAATTCACGGTTGGGAACACATTTTATTGCACCTGCTCCGCAGAAAAAGGACGGGGTAGTTATTTATGTGAGAAAAGATTTTTCGCCTAAATTAATTGATTGTGATCAGGAGGGAAGATATGTGTTTATTGAGCTAATTTTGAATGGAAGCAGATGTCTTATTATTGGATTATATGCCCCAAATCAACAACAGAAACAGTTTTACAAGTTGATGCATCAAAAATTAAACCAATTGGATTACAAATCAGTT